>NW_005187696.1:432109-444792 GCF_000239375.1 Pundamilia nyererei | reverse complement strand
TTTGTCAGCCTGGCTACAGAGCTGAAGAGAAACCTGGGGTTGTTCTTATTTTCTTCAATCAGTGATGAATAGTAAGATGTTCTGGCTTTGCGGAGGGCTTTCTTATAAAGCAGCAAACTATGGGTGAAGGGGTTAAACACATGTGTAGGACTGCTTTCTTGCATTTGCACAATATCTCTAAATAATATCTCTATGTCTCAGAGTGATGCTGAAAAACTAGTTCATATATTTATTACTTCTACTGGCCTACTGTAATTGATTATTATAAAGATGTCCTAAAAGTTTCTGATGGGGAAAGAGCATGCATATTTCACCCATATTCGCTTTGCTTCATTGCCCCCCTGCTGAGTCCTAAATTGAATTTAAAATCCTTCTAGTCACATACAATGTCTTGAATAATCAGGCCTTATCTTATCTTAAAGACCTTAGAGTACTGTATCACCCCAATAGAGTAATTTGCTTTTCCCTATGATATTGAATAGAAAGCACAGCCTTCAGTTTTCAGGGCTCTCTTCCGTGGAAACATCTCCCAATTTGGATATGGGAGACAACTTTTGTGATTAGGCTTAAGACTTTAAACTCAAAGCTTTTTGATATAGCATATAGTTAGGGCTGGAGGAGGTGACCCTGAATCCTTCCTTAGTTACCCTGCAATAGGTCTAGGCTGCTTGGGGCTTGATGCACTGTGTTTCTACTCCATTTTGCATTTAATCATTAATTAACGTGCTGGCCTTAATTTTTAATTATTAATCACAGGCTCTCTTCCACAGTGTGTATTTTGTTCTACGTTCCTTCCTTTACTCCAACTGGTAGCAGCAGATGGCTGCTTCTCCCTGAGCCTGGTTCTGCTGGAGTTTTTCCCTTCCCACTGTCGCCATGTGCTTGATTGGTGTTGCTTGATTGTTGGGTCTTTCCCTGTATTATTGTAGGGTCTCTTCCTTGCAATAAAACCTTGATGTGACTGTTGTGATTTGGCGATGTACAAATGAAACTGAATTGAATGGGACTACAGAAGCATTGTCAGTGACACAAATGCATTGGTGGTGGACTGGGACTGTATACGGCTCATTCCATCCAAAGTCATCAAATTTAAAAAAAAAGAAAGAACCCTTCCCACCATCACAAATCGTCCTTAAAATGTTCCAGTTGAAAGATATACTTTCTAATAAGATTCGTGCAAAACTTCTTGTTAACAATATATTAGTTATAGATGCATCAAATTTGTCCTCATATTAACTCACGTTCAGAGTAGAGCGAGAATCTCACACTTTTTAAAGAGAAAGAGAGAAATTCTTCCACAAATAGTGACATAGTTACTGCAGAGTAACAATGTCACTATTTCTGGACAACTGCAGAGGGCGCTCAACAACCTTGTTTTTATTTTGGAGCATAAGTAGAACACAGCCGTTGAGCCCCACACTGCAAAGAGAGGTGCACCTGATGAATCACTCTTATCAGTGCACGCACTCGTGCTGATTGCAACTACTTGCAATTGGTCATCAAGCATTGAGTGCAATTTCTGAGCAGCCATTGATGTCTCCTAATCACAAAAAGCTGCAGTTCTATGTTCACTCTAATGTGACTGAGCCATTGGCAAACTGGCAGCAATATTTTTAAACTTGAAAAAAAAAATTGGTTCACCTCTTTGCTTTTAGGCTTTTGGATAAAAATGCACAGACCTGCTTTATTTTAAACTCCATGTACAGCTGCCAACTGAGAGAACAATGTTTTGTGTGTTTTTGTGTGGAGATGATTATTATATGTAGCATAACGATATAAGTGGTTATAACTCATTATTCATATATAGGGATTGAAAAAGGCCTGTTCTTGGAAAAAACAGGAGATCCCTCCTTTCAGAGCATTTGAAATTCTATATAATTGGTTTAAAAGCAAAGACAGTCAAACTGATGGTTCCAGGTCTCATTGTTTAACTAAGATCTTATTTTATTTTAACAGAGAAACAAATTGTGACTCTGAAGTAACATTTCTGTAAAGGTTTGATGAGAAAAACTGACATCCCTATAGTAACCCTTAAAAAAATTATCTAAAAATTAAATTTTTAGAAAGTAGCATCAATTGGTGATTATAAATTTCCCATAGCTGTGAATATGACTGCGAATGGTCTGCCTGCAGTTTAAACTGCCAAAAGTCATGTCCACCTCATTCCATCCATTACTTACTGCTACGTGCATTACCTATTCATTTTTGGGAATTAAAGTAGCGGCAAGTTATTTGGGAGCTGAAGAGGAATAAAGAATCTCATCAGGATTTAGAATATCTGCCCTCTATGTGTCACCTCAGTATTATCCCCACGTGTCTTTTTAAAGAAGTCTTTGACACTATTGGACATGGTAAAAAACAAATCTTGATGCAACAGTTCTTTCAAATTTTAGGCCAATCTCATTAAACTTCCTTTCCTGTCCAGAGTCCAGGAGAAAAATTGAAATAAATGAAATATTTCAGTTCAGGTTTACATTGCGCTGAAACTGTGTTTTTAAAAGTTTTTAATGATCTTTTAATAATTGCTGCCTCAGGTAACTGTCATTTTAGTGCTTTTCAACCTTTAGTTTTTCATTTGAGAAACAAATAAATTCTGTTGTAAAAGAACCGCCTTTGAATATTCTAGAAAGTTGATTTTCTGAATCTAAAAGCAACACAGCAGCACTTTTTTAAGACCGGTGAGTAATGGCTGTACATTTCAGGAGAGAACTCTCTAGTATATATGAAGGACAGACAAGAAGCACTGTCTGCTAGAGTTTAACAAATGTCCTCCTCACAAACATAGGCTTGGATAGATAAGGGAAGCATATCTGCACATAACATGCACCCACGCATCCTTCTTCCTCAGCTGCTGTGTTTATGCTTTCATGTATCTGTCCTGATTCCACTGAGTTGGCGTTCAGTTTGAGCTCCAGTCTGCAGTCTGCTCTATTTTTAGCTCTGAGGCAGGAGGTGCTAAGTGAGGCAGCCGTCCCAGAAGTTCACAGTGAAAAGAAGCACATCTCTCTGAGGCACAGCATGATGGGAAAAGGAAACATGGAAAAATGGTGATCCTATACTTTGTCCATTGACTTGCACACCTGGGAGCTTCACAAGAACCTGTTTAGCTCTAACAATTAGCACTATGACTGAGTTAATATGTATCTTTTTAGCCTACATGAGTAAATAAAAAACTGACATTCGTCTGAAAATTGGGTTGCCGGGGTACAAATATCATGAGTAGATAGGCATAGCACTCCATATCACAACATAACCACTTTCACAGGATGCGCTCATTGAGAAAAAGTCCCACTGTGTTCAGTAATGTTTGGAGAAGTTTGAATTTTGATCTCGTCTTCTTGAAGTATCAAAGGAAAACCCAAGCAACTCAAAGGGATCATGGATTAATAAAAAAGTTTAGCGATTCTGATTCCATTATTTATATCCTTTATTGATTTCATTCCTAATTGATTCTTGTGATTTCTCACTGGGCTCTCATTGGCTCAGCTTTGAGAGTCACCACTATCGCTAAGCAGCAAAAACATTACATTTATGCATTTATGTGATCAGTGTTGGTCATTACTCAAAAAAGTCATGTACTACACATATTACACAGAACTGCTTTCTTAAAAGTGATGCAGTAATTACTCCCAGGAGAAAGTAATTCATTACATTACTTGTTATATTACTTTCACGTTTCTCTGTAAAATGACCTGAACTGCATTGTCTCATAATTATCATTTAACATTGTAAACATATAGGGTGTAGTCCCACACACCAACGCAGTTCTTTATCCTTATGAGGACACACATATCATCTTTTTCTTAGGTGGTGATAGCCGCAGTGATTCTACTTTACCTGAACAGGTAGAAACAGAGGCTGCCTCATAGGACAGCCAGATTACAAATATGTGACGTTATAAAATATGATGCATTATTTTAGATTAAACAAAATATAAAGGTTAAACCAACCTTAAACATTTGCAGCAGTTATATTAATTAATAATAATATATAATATTATATTATAATGCATTAAGACCTCACAGTCAAAGGGTCAGGAAACAGAGACACACAGTTTTAGAAACTCTGCCTATCTTGCTGGAGACAATAGCTTTATTTAAGATAAGATAAGATAAACCTTTATTAGTTCCACATGTGAGAAATGTTTTGGTCATGGCAGAGAGTACAAAGAAACCTAATAGAATAGAATAAGATAAAATAGGAGTGGGCCCTTCACTCCGAAAGACCTGAGTGTCCGCAGCAGGTACAGCCTGCTCTGCCCTTTCCTGTAGAGGGCGTCTGAATTGTGAGTCCAGTCCAGTTTATTGTTCAGATGAACAATGAAGTACCTGTAGCTGTTCACAGCCTCGATGTCGATACCTTGGATGTTAAGCGGTTGCAGTTGAGGATGTTTGTGCCTGTGGAAGTCTACCACCAGCTCCTTGGATTTTCTAATGTTTTTCTAGTTATATAGAATAAAGAAATAAATTCATCATTGCTTCACAAAATATTAGCATTGTATTAGATGATGTATGAGGTGAGGAAACGTAAAAGTGTAATGTGTCCATATGAGAAATAGGCTCTCAGTACGCTAACATGTCAGCATATGAGTGAGTCATTCATATATACATGTATGCAGTTTAAGAACTTACATACATAAAGAATAAACCATACAATGAAACAATCAACAATGAAACAATCTTTTTTAAAATGCTTATTTTCAAACAGTTTATTTTCATATAATGAAATTATTAAATTATAAACTAAGTATAACAGCTGCTGGTTGTTAAACAGCGCCTCCACTGGTGGGTTTGGAGCTGAGGAGGACCTCAGGAAGAAGCTGCTGCTTTTGCTTCTATGTAGCCAGCGTGGTTGATTTCATCGTATTTTATTGTGCTGAATGTTCACATTGGTTGGGATGACTTTAGGTTTGATTAGGAGTCACATTCAAGTTGAATTTTAGTCCATTTGATTTACATAGCACCACTAACAATTGTCTTATATTATAAAGTAAAAACCCTATAGTAATAGATCAAACAATCCTCTCAGACCAAACACTTGGGGACAGTGAGGAGGAAAAACTCCCTTTTAACAGGAAGAAACCTGACACCTGATGGGAGAGCACAGAAAAATGTTACTGAGATGCAGTCGCGATATTTTAACTCACTCAGAGGGAAAGACAAGAGTGGAGCAGAAGTGCTCAGTGCATGATGGCAGGTTAACCAGCAGTTGTAGCCTGTAAGGATGGGTCACGGACAGCTGATTGATCTGTAACTATAAATAAATATTTATTAAAGAAGAAAGTTTTGTGTCTAATCTTAGAAGAAGAGAGTGTCTGTGTTCTGAATTCAAACTGGGACCTGGTTCCACAGAGGGGCAGACTACATCCCATTCAACTTTTAGAAACTCAAAGAACCACCAGAGTGAACAACTTTCTCTGCAGCAACACAGCTCATGACTTTTTAACAGTGGCTCCCTGTCCTGGTACTCCTAAATCATAACCATACACTGTCACATGGGATGAGCCGTGTGGAGAAAATAAATGAGGATCCAAGTGCAGGCACTCGCTGAGATGTGAAGGTGGTTTATTGTAAAATAAAGCACAAGGTGAAAAATGGCAAAACGGAACTAAAGATAATCTGAACTGGGAAAAACTAAACAGCAAACATGAGCACGAACATGAGGGAGGGTGAGCAGAGGCACAGGAAGGTGGACGGCAGGGAAAACACACGGAGAATACACAGTAGGTTCACAGTTGACTCACACACAGACCAGCAACTAGTACACGAGTAGACATGACTTACATACACACAAAAGAACACAGGGAGATTACAAACAGGTGGGGAACACAGCTGGGAGTAATTGACAAGACGAGACAGGGGAAGCAAAACTGAATACACTGACATCAGACATGAACCTTCAAAGTAAAACAGGAAACAAGAGACAATTCTCAAGACACAGACTTGACACTGAACTAAAAGGGACACCTGGAAAACTCAGATCCGATACTGACACAGAACCAAAACCTACGAACAAACAAAGACATCAAGAAATCAAAGATTAACAATACAAAACAGAAAACGCTGGGTCACCGACCCAGGACCGTGACATTGCAATCTACACTACAGCTCAAAAGTCTGAAGTGAATTAGAAACGTCTTATTTTCTCACAACAGTGAAATTCTCTTTAATGTTTTACTAAATTATTGGAAATGTAAAGAAATATAAACAATCACTGGTAACATTTATCATAAGTAACGAATGAGATTTAGTGAAATATCTACATAAGTGTAGTGTTAGGAGTGATCATGAGACACTGTGGTCAAGTTTCACAGGTTTATTTGCAGATAGTTATGAATCCAGGATAAACACTGTGGGCTCCAGGAGACGGGGCAGAGGTACTGCAGGCTGTCTGAAGGCACACTCACACACTGTCACAGAAGAGTGCAGGGATCCAAACAAGCTGACTCCGAACTTTTTCATGTGTACGTGTGTCTGTAACTGATCAGGATTTTTAGTTGTGTCTATCATCAAAAACTGAGTTGAAGTGTTTTAACTCTGATGGCAAACTCTCCCTAATACGTCCACTTCATGCATGCTTCCTGATCTGTCACGCTCATCAGTGGCTCATGGATGTCTGTACTTGACCACAGAGGCAGAGCATCGTTCAGTCCTGCCAGCTGCCTATCTAGGGAGCATTTCAAGGATGACAGACTCCACTTTCTCTGCAGCAAGACAGCTCATAACGTTTTAACAGTGTCTCCCTGTCCTCATACTTCTATATCATCTTCTATAATAGATCTACAAATCTACACTACAGCTCAGAAGTGTGGAGAGAATTTAAAATGTGTTGTTTTCTGAAAACGTGTAAATCCTGTTTGATGTTTAGTGTGGGATTATAATATTATCTTATGCCATGTTATATGTTATATATTGTGAAATTATTATGTAGTTTTAGTTTGCATTATTCTCCTGAATTAGAAGAAGGTGATAACTCTTGCATTTGTTAAACTGATTTGCGTTACATTAGACTGCTGATTTATTGTGAATGGATGATATTGTTTTATGATGCATTATACTGCTGAGTTAAGAAGAGAATATTGTGTGCAGAGAGTCAGGGCCTTGGTGCTCTGATAGCAGAGGAGACAGAGCACATTCCACAGGAGGTTCACCCCACCACCTTGTTGGGAGCAGAAAAACAAGGAGCCGAGGTCATAACTTAGGCGCTGTGTGAGAGAAAGAATGTGAATGTTTAGGCTTTTACGACTAGGTGTGGGCCACTAGAGGCTATAAGACTTTGAGTAACCCTCCACCAGTTTGAGATTTGCTGTGACCCTCTGCATGCATGTCTCCCCATCCGGATGGTTTATGCTCATAAAGTGTTGAATTGTATGGTATTAAAGATTGTTGATTGAGCATTGATACACCGAGTATTGTCCTTCCTTCAGCCCAAAGATCGAAAGAATTGGGAGGATGTAACATTAGTAACAGCAAATTAGTCAGAAATGTAAAAATATGAATGTTTAACAGTAACTTTGATCATGAATCATGGATGGGGTTTAATGAAACATCTACACGTGTACAGAGGCCCGTTTTCAGCAATAACACCTCATTTGTTCCATTATGTAACCAACTGTCTGTTTATCATGTTAAAGCCCAACTAATCAGTCAACAAACTTTTATCGAAGGACATCAACACTGACCAAAATTATTTTGTCAACTAAGATAGTAATACATTTTGTCACATTAGAGTCTTGAACGCCCCATTTTCTTATTCTGATTACATCAAGTTTGCACTTTTCTATAAAAACACTGGCACTCACATATCTTCAAAACCCTCGGGGTTTTTTTCTCAGTTTCACAAATGGAATAGTTTTTATTTCTTAAAATTAAAAATAAAATAATGTTTCCCCTTTTGTAGTTTAATTGAAATTAACCGCAAAATCATCAAAGACTTAAACTGGTGTGTTTAAATTCAGCAGTTAGTGCAAGTTCGACTTTATATTAAGACTTCAGTATGAAACCATTTTGAAACAGCTTTCAGTTCAAGCAGACGTGTCAGGTGAGTATTTGAACCAATGAATGTGGATCAGTACTACAGTCATCGGTCTATCCCAGACCATCCCAGCTTGCAGATTATCGACTACGCCTTGAGTGGGGGTGGGGTTAACATTTTGCACAGTCTGTTGTCTTTTGTTTGTTGTTGGCACAGTTTGTATTGTGTTACCACATCATATATGTGCATTTGTAGGAATTCTTCATGAGCCAAAAGAACATACTCCTTAATCTTAATTTTGTTCCTTCCTATATTATCAAAAGTCCTTTAAGGAACAAGTGAGTGTAACCATTTACTCTTTTAAGTCCATTTTTGACTTAAATGTGAGCCAATGAAGAAAAATTAAAATGGGAGAAACATGAACCGTCTTTCTAGTCCCCGTTCTGCTTCTTGTTGTCGTCTTTTCAGCTGAAGGTTTTTCAAGAAGGTTTTACAACAACCTGATTAATAGCTGAGAATAGAAAACACAACTTGAACACACAGTTTTCCAAATTGTAGGAGATGAAAGATAGCAGTCTGACATGTTTTTAATGTGAGTGTTAAATGACACCTGAATAAAAATCTTCACAGTGTCACCGTTTTGGCCAAGGTAATGACATCAATACTAAACATCTTATTTGACACCATCTTTCTAAGATTTATATACAAAGTACAATAACCTTGGTTTTTCTGAATTTAGAATTAGAAAACTAATTAGAGGTCCAGGTCTTTATGTCGGTAGTTTATTTGTGTCATTTG
This sequence comes from Pundamilia nyererei, assembly GCF_000239375.1. Classification (NCBI taxonomy): domain Eukaryota; kingdom Metazoa; phylum Chordata; class Actinopteri; order Cichliformes; family Cichlidae; genus Pundamilia; species Pundamilia nyererei. The sequence goes on along the minus strand of NW_005187696.1, from coordinate 436,020 downwards.
GCTTCATAGACAAGTACAACTGGCTATGCTGATGAACGCTGATCTGACGCCAAGAAGAACAAGCAGAAGCCATAAGAAGGTCATGACTAACCTGCAGTAGTGTTTCTGTGCTATGACGAACTCTGACTGCAAATCTTCAAATTAGTTGGATTTTAGAAAAAACAGAACCTGTAAAAACCATTTCAGACTTAAAAGAACAATAAATATAAAGAGTAGAAAAGTTGAAGCTGGAAACTTGAAATACTAAAAAGAACACCTGAGAAGCTGTTGGTCAGTCACGTGAACCTGCAGGTGCCACCGTGCTATTACAGAACATTAATGTTTTTATTTATTCAGTCAATTAAGAGTAAGGAGGGATGTTTTCCACCTTCATGCAACACACACAAACACACACAAACACACACAGAGTTGTCAAACTGCAATTACGTCCTGTTGCATCCATTCAAAGCCCCTCTGCCATGTTTCTCATTATAAACTGGTTCCAGCACGTTCTTGGTAATTAGCACAGAGTCACCCTGCTGCTGCATAACCAAACGACCGGAGCCAAGAAATTATAAAATGGAGGCACAAAGGAGCAAAAGGCAAAAGTGACAAGAAGACGAGGAACCAGAAGCTGACGGACGGCAAAAGAAGAGAGATGGCTCAGAGAAGAATCAGGGGAGGCAAACTCATGATGGGTGAGAAGAGCTCAGCCAATACAAAGCTTCACAGTGCTCTACAGATCATTTACTTGCTCAAAAAATGTAAAGAAATGAAAAACATTAAACCTGAGATTCTACCCATAAGAGGATTTTAGCTTAATTACTGTTAGAACCAATATTACCAGTTTGCTCACCAGCTCACAATCAAAGTTTTGGTCTTTAGCAACCACATTTCGGAAATCTCTCGCACAAATATTCATTTAAATGTGAAAGATTTGGAAGACAAAAGTTACCATACATCAGAGATGTAGTATATATATGATATAAAAAATTATTCCTTCAATCATTCATCTTAGAAAAATAATTTACAAAGATGTGAAATAACCTGCATTTATTTTTTGTTTATTTATGATTCACTGCACCAGATTTAATAATATTATGAGTATAAAGCCACGGCATTGCTCAAATTCTATTATTGTTGGTTTGGCAGCCCTTAAGAGGACAGTGCTAATAATAATGATAAATGAAAACTTTTATTTTAAACTTTTACAGCTATTTGTATGAGACCTTTTATAGAACAGGTTATAAATGTAGCTGAAAGACTGCTTGAGGAGTGTACTTATTAAATAAAAGGAAAAAAGCCAAAAGGACACCAAACTGTGGCCCTGCAGCTGCTTTCTCTAACTCTGCCTCCGCTCATCTTTTCATGCTTCACAGTGTTGTGTGTGGTGGCAATGTGCAGAGCCGTCCCCATCAACGACCTCATCTATCGAGCCTCTCAACAGTCTGACAAACTGCACGCGCTCAGCACGATGCTCACCCAGGAGCTGGTCTGTACCTGTGTGTGTCTGTGTGTGTGTCTGTGTGTCTGTCTGTCTGTGTTTGCACTGTAAATAAAATGTCACAGTCTCCCTAAACATAAAAAACACAAACTTCCTGTTTAAACGCTGATCAGCGATGCTTCCTTATTAGCTCGACATGCAGTGCAGTGGGTCTGCTTGAAGCTGCCTCATTAGCAGTTTTCTAAGTTACAACATTTGGTTAAACTCTTGAAAAAGCAGCAGCCTTTGTGTTGAATTAAAGCCTGCCAAGCAGTTGTTGGTTATAAGGTAAGTTAAGATAACCTTTATTAGTCCCACACTTGGGAAATTTGTTTTGTTACAGCAGAAAATATGTATGGTCATAAGGGTAAGATGTCTCTGGCAAAAGGTCGGCAGCCTTAACCAGGTTTCCTTCATGGGTCGACCTTCAGGATCAATAAAGTTTTATTGAATTGCGCTGAAAAGTGGATAGTGCAAAGTTATATAGAAAAATTAGAAAAACACTGGAATAAGATAAGAATAAGATACTGTTCACAACTGTACACAATAGAATAGAATAGAATAAAATAAAAATACTATATACAATAGAATAAAATAAAATACAAATGCTATTTTCAATTGAGTATAATACAACAATGCCAGAAAAGAGTATTGCTATCAGTGATCAATAAAAGTCAGCATGCTAAAGCCTGAACAATCTGTCTGATTTTTTCCCATTTACTTAAACAGCAGGGCTCTGAAGTATTCCCTATAGACAGGGTTCACGCGTGCCACACCTCCTCTCTACAGACCCCCACTGACAAGGAACAAGCACTTCAAGTATCAGTAAGTCATTTTACTTCAACCTTGCCTACTCTCCGTCACACTGTTGCTATGTCATATCTCTGATATCTTCAATATCTCTGCATCTCTGCTCACACAAGGCACAATTTATTCAAGAGCCCCTTCAAACAGTAGTTTAAAGCCAACGAGAACAAAGGTGTCTTCATCTCACTGAGACATTATATGCACACATGTTTTCCTCTGTTTTCCCAAAATCTCCTTCACCTTATTGTTTGGATTTCTCCTCTAGGAGTCAGATCTGTTGTCCCTGGCTCGCTCCCTCCTGCAGGCTTGGTCGGACCCTCTTGTAGTCCTGTCCTCCTCTACTAATGTCCTCCCGTACTCAGCCCAAAGCACCTTATCCAAAACTATCCAGAAGATGCAGGAGCACTCCAAAGACCTTAAGGATGGCCTGGATATACTATCTAGCAAGGTGTGTGGGCTGCAAACAATAATTTCTGAATTTGCATTTATTTGAACCAAGAATATTTAAAAATAAAGTCAAATGAAAATAATTTTTCCCGGACTCTGTTTGTGTCCAGATGGGTCCAGCTGCTCAGACCATCACTTCACTTCCATTCATAGAGACCAATGAGATCGGCCAGGACAAGATTACCAAACTGCTGTCCTGCTTTCGCCGGGACTCGCACAAGATCGACAGCTTCTTGAAAGTCCTGCGCTGCCGGGCAGCAAACATGCAACCCCAGATGTGCTGAAGAGTGGCTGTCCAGCCTGAATCTGTGAAAAGATCGTTCTTACAGCTTCTATTGCTTATCAAATAGAGAATTGCTCATGATAGAAATTTGCTGTCTTAGATATTATCTGGTTTGCTAATTAGTAAGCTTTTTAGGCTTCAGGGATTAAGGATAAGGAGGAATTATAAGGCAGGAAACTATCCATGGTTTGACTCTTTTAGCACAGTGAGTAAAACAGTGATCTTACTTTCCACTGAGCTAATTCTGTGTGTAAAATCTCTGTGACTCCTCCTTGTCTTTTCCTTCTGTTGCAGCAGAATCCCCTGAAAGCTAATCTACTAAAGATGAAATCTAGGGCTTCAATGAAGAGTTATGTTTTCTTCCTAACTAGTGCTTAGTTGATGAGAAACTGCAGCATTTGACTTGAGTCATGTCTTTTAAAAAGCTTTGTGAATTCAGTGCCTTTTAAGTAAACTATTTCTTTAAAATCTGTATTTCAATAAAAAAAAAAAAATCTTGCACGGTGAAATTCTGTTATTTATGTGTTTGTTTGTTTTTTCATGGGAAATGCAATACCTGTGGAAAGAATAGGAATACACTCAAGTTTCTTGGTGACCATAGACTGTATACAAAAGACAGACCTCACAGATGTTTCACAGTGGTCTTACCTACAGAATTGTTGATTCACATTTTAAAGCGTCAATTTGACAGTATTTATGTAGAGCAGTATTCGAGCCAGAAACAACCATATTTGGAAGATAGGGTGTTGTGCTAAGGTCATCAGCTGAAGCTAGGTGCTATAGGAGTATGGAGTGTCTAAAAACAAAGGTAGCCGCTAAATAACAGGCTAATAAAACCCTAGGATTTTGCTGACAATATTCAAGTACAAACTACAATATTTACACAAAGCCAGACGGGCTGTGCCACAGGCT
>NW_005187696.1:423750-432018 GCF_000239375.1 Pundamilia nyererei | reverse complement strand
TATATATATATATATGTACTACCGCATTATAAGGCACATTAAACAAAACAAAACAGTCAGATAAGTCAAACTTTACTTAACTCATTCTTCTTGCTTTTTCTACTTCCGTACCATTAACTGTTTAATGCTGAATTCTCTGGCAGCTGCTCTATTCCCATGTTCTGCTCATGAAAACAGGGTTTGATCTTTAGTTTCATTTTATAAACTGGACTTATTTTTCTACAAAGGTTTGAACTTTGAGAGTATTTAAACAAGAGAGAAAAGTGTGAAAATGTAATAACACTTATTATTATTATGATACTCTAATGCAATTTTCTCCTCTTTTCTCTCCCACCATGGTGGGGACCATTGGCCCAGGGCCGCCCATACGGGCGCTCCGGCCCTGTCGGTGGGTTTAATCTACCCCACACTGAGCAGCGCGCTGTTCAGAGCAGCAGAGCGCTCCATCAGCCTGGTAAGCCGATACCTATCTGCCACGTTCATTCCTTCTCGGCGGATCCACTGCTTTGCTTCGGACATGAAGAACAAACATAACCAACAGGTGAAGACATCGGCTTCCAACCGATTCGACATGTCCAGCTTTGAGGTGTCACTCCAACAACTCAACGATCTGTTGACGGACGAAAGCGGCTTCTACAGCTGGCCAACAAAACACTTCCACGAGGTCTACCCGAGGATATACGTCGGCAATGCGTGAGTCATTGTTGTCATGTATAAAGCGCTTTTTATAGACAATACAAATCCTTCATTATGACCACGTGTTTGTAAAAAGCCTGTACCATTCTGAAAATGTGCTCATACGTGCAGGATGCACTATGAAACTTACAGAAAAATATGGAGAATATGAATGAAGTTATTATTGTTATTAGATTATACCTATATGACGCGGAAAGGTCAGCCTGCAGAGAGGATTCACTGAGTAATGAAAGATGTAAACACATCATTACATCTGTTTGCTTTGCACGAGCACGCTTCACTCATGCGCTGTAGAAAGATCTAGACGCTCCAGAGAATGAATACTTTAGCTTGAGCTTACTAAAAGGACTTATTGCTGTTAACCAGCACTGTCACATATATGACATATTTAGATTTGTTAAAAATCGTGTGGTATGGCAAAATCCATTTTTTCTCTTGTCTGAGTGTGAAATAAAATAAAAGGATGCAGGAAACCAACCAGCATACCATGGCCTTCACAGTCTGTTTAATTTTTGAAGAGGTGGAGGGGAGAGGGAAAAATGGTAGGAGTGAAGGAGTTTATAAATAGCTCATGTTCTTAACCTGCAGAGCATCCACAGAGGCATGCTCTACTTTTACTGATTTCTGCATGGTCAGCATTGATGGCACACTGAACTGTGTTGAATAAATTTTTTTGAAACGATAAACTATACCTCAGACATCCAGGGTGTCTGAAATCATGTTTTATTTGTAGCCTATAGCATGTTTGAACAACAGACGTCGACCCAAAGTTAGAGACGGACACATTTATTTTCCAGTACTCCAAAAAGTACAGTTTGAAAATACATGAAAAGCTAGGAGGTGTCTGTTATAGTACTGTAGAAAATCAAAATTACAAAATGTGTTTCAGAATTTGTAAATTGATGAGCTGATTCATCACATAAGTCAGTGCTTTCCCCTAAAGCTTATAAAGCCCCTCTATAAGTTAAACGTATCGGCAATTGAAATACAAATAGAGGGCTGCATGTTAAGGAAAGTGAAATACAGGCCAACGTAGAGGGATTGGTTGAAATTTACTTCAGTTAAATGTTATTAATATAGTACCAGTCATCTCATTGGGCTTTATATTATAGAGAGTGAATGATCTGTATTAGTAGCATGTGGCAACAGTGGGGAGGAAGAAAGACAAGACAGACATAAAAAAGGAAATAGGACAAAACACTAAGTTCATTTGCCATGGGGGAGGAGCTTGCCTAGTTAAGCATGCACTAAGAAGGATGAGTACAAGATGCCAAAGACACCCAGAAAACATGGTTACAACTCTCATCTCCCTGGTGACAGCTGGTTGAAGTACGACCGCACATGTTTACATTGTTTCTGCACAGAGAAGAAGGGTAATGAGACCGTCTCTGTGTAATGAGCATTTTTAAAACAGAAACTAACCCAGTTGGTAGATGGTTGTAAACAGATGGCCACACAATGTCTTTTGCACTTACTCAGATTCTTATAAGTGGAACATTTAGATGTGCATAAGCTACTTATGCACAACCAGAACTTCTCTGTACATAACGTACACAACGTTAGCACTATAAACCCAGGGATGCAACCAGGTGATTATGAAAATGGTTAGCTCAATAGAACAATGACACAATGTTTGTATTTTACTTCTCTTTTTTCCAATAAGAATGTTTGTTTTAACTGTAATACACAATGATATAGCAGAAACCTGTTCTTGAACACAATCTTTGTCCTGCTAGAAAGTCTAAGGAGGACATTCAAATGAGGTTCAAATGGTGATATCTATGGCATCAGCTGAACTTGTTTTTGACTTATTTATCAAACAGGAATGTTCCAAAGTACTTTTAGTTTACCCCGATGATGTTAACAAGTTTGTCTCAAAATGTAGACTTCAGATGTTTAGCTGAAATCTTTCATTGTATATTACATGTGTGGAGTTTAAAAGAAGTAAGTCTGTAGCAGATTTGACCTCCAAGACGTTAAAGAAGCTTTCAGTTGATGTCGGGTAGTTTTTGGAGCTTGATCGTTGGTAGAAACAATCTTTTTTTTCTTTTTCAAAATTGTCTTTTAAGACTGATTATACAAATGACATGAAGCATGTTCATGAAGCTTTAGAGGCTCTGATTCAGTGGAATCAGACATTTGTTTAACTTTGTTCATAATCTCTGTGATAGCTAGCCTAAGTGTTAGCTTACTGTAGTGAAACATTTGCTGCTAACACGTGACACTACATGGCGTCTTCTTATCTCACGCTCAGAAACACTCTTTCCCCCCAATAAACATAACCAATTCTAAAAGGTAGTCACAATGTTTATTAGATGACAGATAATCATGTTTTTTAATCATATAATATAATTGATAATTTAAAAGTACTGGAATTCTAATGAATTAATGCTAATGTTAAAGTTTGAGGTAAACATCATTTGAATTCCTTCACAGCTCTTTAATGTAAGCTGTATGCAGTGAGGAATATTCTAGATTTGAAAGAAAATAAATTTTACATGGCTGACTCTAAAAGCTTTACAGCAGCACTTTTGTTTTGTAGACCTGTGAGTCATAGCAAGACCTCTCTAGTATATGTGAAGGACAGAGCAGAAGCCCTCTCTGTTAGATCTCAACAAATGTCCTCCTCACAAACATAGGCTTGGATAGATAAGGGAAGCATATCTGCACATAACATGCACCCACGCATCCTTCTTCCTCAGCTGCTGTGTTTATGCTTTCATGTATCTGTCCTGATTCCACTGAGCTGGCGTGCAGTTTGAGCACCAGTCTGCAGTCTGCTCTATTTTTAGCTCTTTACATCTCTGAGGCAGGAGGTGCTAAGTGAGGCAGCCTTCCCAGAAGTTCACAGTGAAAAGAAGCACATCTCTCTGAGGCACAGCAGTGCATTTATATGATGGGAAAAGGAAACATGAGACAGAAACATGAGTGACACTACACTTCCTTCTTTAGCTTGCAGTCTTGTGTTCTCCAGAAGAATCTGTTAAAACTGAAGAAACACCATCAGCAACAGCTCAGGTTCATTAACCTGTAATTGCTAGTGAGCATAGACTGTATATAAAAGATGAATACAGTCACCGTGATATCAACCACTGGTTAGGGATGGGCCTTTGTGAAGGTGCTAAAAGCAAGGGGTGGATCTGACTATTATAACTACTGATATAATCCTTGTTTGACTTCATCAATGGAGTCCATAAATGTAGATGTTTATGTAGACTGTTCTGGAGATTCACAGCCCATAGTTACCTGATTCAGAAAAACATTTATTACCTTGTTGCAGAATGAATAATGAATGAACAACATGAATTGTGTTTTGTGTTGTAAAAGCAAGAAATGCACAGGTGTTGTTAATGTTGGCTTATTTCCATTAAGTCACACTTAGCCAGCAGGCTTCCATAATATATAGTTTAAAACAAATCACAGTTTGTCTGGAGCCATGTTTCCATATTTAGTTTCTCAGTTTTAGCACCGTTACCTTGAAATTATTTCATTTGATAGTCTGGCGTCTGCTGGCCTCTGCTGGACACTCCCAGCACTCCTCCTCACAGCCAGACTGCACTGATTTCAGTGCATGAATTAACTGCATGTGAAAAAATTGTCATTAGATAATTGCCAATGTTTATAATGAACTCAACAATGGTGCCATTCAAAGCAACCTAACTGCCAGTTTTAGCCATGAATGGGTATTTTGTTTACTCTTCGTGCTTGCTGCAGATAAAGCTTGAGAGAATAGGAACCAAATGCGGATAAATGAAAGCCAAGGACGTAGTTCTGTGCAGCAAACATATCTAACAGTGCAAAGACAGGAAGCAAGACAGATACTGGCAGCACATCAGTAAGCAAGGGAGGCGGGTTTGTTCTTTTAGTCATAATTACTCTTTTATTCTACTTTCAAATTCAATTTTAATTCTCTAGTATCGTGTCACAGCAACAGTAATCTGCAGAAAGGACCTACAGTATCAGAGCGAAAGCTCCAACAATCAGATGATCCCATAAGATCAAGCATTTAGCAGTGGTGGGGAGGAAGAACTCATTTTTAACAGGAAGAGGCCAACAGCAGAACGAGGACAGTCGTCTGCTGTTTCTGGTTGGGAGTTGAGAGGAAAGAGATGACTACAAGAAGATCATATAGACAAACTGAGGTTACACAAAATTTTATGACATGCATTGTTTGCGATTGTGGCGAGTCCAAAGCCACACAGCGTAGAAATTTCACGAAAACCTTTTGCAGTAGTCCAAGCACTGAGTAACAGGGGTCAGACTGTGTTTAGTGTGTTGTCACGTTGATATTTAGTACAACCTGTAAGGTCCCCTTCATATTGCATATTTGCTTCTGTTCTTTTCTTGATGCAGATTTGTGGCGACGAATGTGATGCGCCTGAAGCGCCTGGGCATCACCCACATCCTGAACGCTGCAGAGGGAAACTCCTTCATGCACGTCAACACCAGTGCTGAGTTCTATGCTGGCACAGGCATCATCTACCACGGCATACCGGCCAGCGACACAGACCACTTTGATATCAGCATTTACTTTGAAGAGGCGGCCGACTTTATCGAGAAGGCTCTGGCGTACAAAAACAAAAAAGGTCAGAATAGAGGAGCACACAGTGAAGTATTTGAAAAAATACAGTCATATCACGCTAACTGCAAGAAGTTCTCGCCAGTCAAGACGCTGGCTAGAACAAAAAAGAAAGACAATGTTTGCCATTAGGTTGTAAAAGGAGTGGCAAGTTTCATAAGCTTCATACTTTGAGGCCAACACGTATTAGATTAGAATTAGATTTGTCAGGTGATAACTTTGCACAGGTTTGAGGGCTTTTGATCAAACTGTAACACCTGCATCTCTTTTCCTCTGTAGGTAAAGTGTACGTCCATTGCAGGGAGGGCTACAGCCGCTCGCCTACCTTAGTTATCGCCTACCTGATGCTGCAACAGAACATGGACATCCACACTGCTCTGGCCATGATCCGACAGAAAAGAGAGATCGGTCCCAACGACGGCTTCCTTCGGCAGCTCTGTCGGCTAAACCAGAGGCTGTCCGCTGAGGGGAAGCTCTGGAACAAATGAGGCAGGCAGGAAAGCATGCTTATGCTTAATCGCACACCCGTCCTTTCACTTGTTCTACAGCCTGAACGAGCCACAAATATGTGAGGGAGTGCCTGCTAAACATGGAATTTAATGTGTAAATTCGGGTACACTGAATTCCCAGCATGTTTACAGGGTCTCACGTCTGTGAATATTACGTTCATCTGAGCTCACCTCGTATTTTTCAGAGCCAGTCTGTGTAGCGTAAATATTTTCCTGTTGCTCACTGTTTCAGAGAACATTTTAAGATTAAGAAGTAAATGTTGATATACATTTATATATGTTGAAAGTGGTGAAAATTTAGATAGTATAGTTCTGTGTGATACTGTCACCGCCTTTTCTCATTGAAGCTTCCTTTCTCTTCCGCCCTCGTGGGGTCGAGCCCTTAGTGTTGGCTTCTCTCCTGAAAACACTGCCAAATGTCTCAGTGGCAGCCGCTGCCGAAGGGGACTTCAAGTGGATACTGTGATTTTTCAAATCGAATCAATGATTTTATTGCACTAGTTGGAAAGATATAATAGCTATTTTTCAACTTCTAATACTCTGACACTTATGTACAATATCGATGTTTAGTATATGCTTTAGGTAAGTGCACATATTCTGACCTCACATCTGATAGCCTGCCTCAAAAGTATTTTTCAGTCTAAACACCATTCTACAGTTATTGTGCTTTATAGAGAAATGTTAAAATGTTTTACATTGCCAGATGGTTACCTTTTTATTAAAGAGAAACTAATGTACTTTAATATTATTGGACCTGCTAAAAAGAACTAATTATTTATGAGAGTTGGATGAAAAGATTGACTGTAAAACACAAACCTACAGCTGCCAGTTAGCTTAGCACAAAGGAAAATGCTACGCTGTAGCACAGTAGCTAATATAAATATCAGAAGAATTATAGTTAGACATTTTGGTATATAGTATTTTTGTAGAAATTTAATCAAACAAGGAAAAGCATGTTAAATATTGAGCTTTACAGTTTTGTGTGTACCATTATGCAAAGGTAGGCTCTTTGTTTTGTTTTTTCTTTTTCTTATTTTTCAAGCTATGCTAGCTACCTACTAAAAGTAGCTTTGTACATATTTAGTATACAAACACGTGGTATCAGAGAACTTCTAATACAGAGCTCAACAGTAACATACTCCCTTTTTTTAATGGTTTAGGTTCCATTTTTACCACTGATGTTTCAGAAAAACCTTAAATATTAACATTTGGGTCATGAATCCAGCTAACAGGCTACAAGATGAATCATGACCATGAAGAGATTTGATTTTTAATCCCACTACAAATACCAGATATGTATGTATAAATGATCCTTTTCATTATCCCAGTGCTGTATAATAGTTATGAGTAGTTAAGAATATCCTTTTTGAGCTTCTCCTGTGCGTGTACGTGTGTGTGTAGTGGAGTATAGCTTAAATAATGATATGATACAGTGCTTCATTTGTTGTTGCAATCACTGTTCTCCCAGTTTCTGAGAAACCCCCCCACAAATCTAAAATTTGAGGGTATCCATAAATCACATTTTTCAAAATAAAAGGGATAGAGATAAGCGGTACCGTTCAATTTGTTGTTCCTTTAGCCATTGAACTCCTTTCGCTTGCAGTCATTGAGGACCATCTTGCAAGTGCCCTCTGTTGAGCTTCTAACTGAAATACAGCTAAATGAGATTAACAGGACGTTGAATTGTGCTCCCTTATTGGCCCCAGTGGTATCAATCCAATCATCTAACTCTCATCATGACCATGAAACTATTTTTCAAAATGTCAAACTCTTCCTTTAATGTTAGCTTTGGGAGATTTGAATTCTTCCACTGAGCAACTCTATAATTGTAAACTGATTTTTATGTTAATACTGCCAAAACAAGACAATTATTTGCCAGTTGCTTCTCGGTCAACGCCTTTTGCACATTTGTATGTTCATATGAGTGTTTTTGTCAAACTATATCTAGTTTTATATACGGCAGCATGTCAAAGTAACACTTTTAGCCCTGTGTACACACAGCTGTGTATATCTGTGTATATCTGCTGAGTCATGGTGTGCATTATTAAGTGTGCATTATTCCTCACAATGTGCATTAGTGTGCCTGTGACTTGTGAATCATCATGTGCATTACTGAGTAGTGGTGATATAACTGGTCATGTCAGTAGACTTTCCGATGATGACACTGCTCTTATGAAGTGCACTTTATCCAATGACGCTGGTGATTGTTGTAGCTCTCTTTTCATATATTCATAAATAAATAAATGAAGTAAACATGGCTGTCTTTCTTTAATGTGTGGCTTCTTTCAAAGGAAAATATCTCAGGTGTGAGATCTCAGCATGCCAAGATCCACAGCTAGAATAGATTACACAATACATAATTCAATTCAATTTTATTTATATAACGCCAAATCACAACATAAGTCGCCTCAAGGCGCTTCATAGATACAGAGAAAAAAACCCAACAATCATATGACCCCCTATGAGCAAGCACTTTGGCAACAG
>NW_005187696.1:415989-417633 GCF_000239375.1 Pundamilia nyererei | reverse complement strand
ACATTGTTTTGGCAAAGTTGCACACCGATTCAATATTGATTTTAGTGACCTCCGATTGGCGTAACCGGGTGTCATTACTGCCGACGTGAATTATGATCTTACTGAATTTATGATCTTACTGAATAATAGCAGCAGTTACACAATAGCACATTTTATTTTATCCCATCATACAGAATGCAGTACCACACAATAGTATTTTTTACCAACAAGGAGATTCCCAAACAGTTATGAGGTGAAATGTTTTCATATCTCAGCATGATGTCCAGTGTGTCCTGAAAAAGGTCTGAAGCAGCAAAAGAAGTTTCAAGCCTAAAAGCAACAAAACAAAACAAGCCAACAAAAAAAAACAACTGTCTACAGCAGATGAACAGTATCTTAAAGTCATGAAGTCAAGAAGAAGAATGCAGATGTGACACAGGACCTTACAGATGATCTGGTGGCTGTCAAGAAGGCAGGGAGGGGAAAATGGGAGAAAAGAGTGTTTGAACTAAAAATCAATGTTTCATGAAATGATAAATCCAAATTTGAAATTTTTGGTTCAAATCATCATCAGTACGTATGGAGGTGGTCAGGAGAGAGATACAACAGCAAGTGTCTATCCAGTCTTTAAATGATGACATAATGAATCCTGCGTTCAATGAGGCTGTTGTGTTTTTAACATATTTTAATGCTTTGTATCTTGTTCTGTCTAATCTCAACAAGCCCCTAAAAACACTGTCACTGTCAGATCACTGTCGGCCTCTCTCGGTTTTTATTACCGCTAATCAATTCAAAGCTCAGTGTTACGGTCACATACTGCAACACGCATACCGGTGCCCCTGCTCAAGAGGGAGTTAATGAAAAAAGAGGTACAGTACCTGCTTGAAAATGGTTTGGCCATAGCTCTTGGAGCTCTCCATGTCTGCTGACACCAAAGTCAGACGGTTCTCCTCGTTTTTGTACTGATTTTAGGAGGGTAAATGCAGTCACAGTCCCTGATTCACATCCTCGCATGGAAGACTTCATAGACAGAGTTGATGGCATCAGTCACCCGGTTTCCTACTTCTCAGCTAAGTTCAAGCCTCATCAACTCAACTATTCCACCATTGAGAAGGAAACCCTGGCCATGATGCTTGCTTTGCAGCATTTCGACGTGTACGTGGGGTATGGTTTATACTGGCCATAACCCTCTGGTATTCCTAAAGCATATGTACAATCACAACCAAAGATTGAGGAGATGGGCGTTGCTTGCTCAGGAGTACAACATAGACATCAGACATCAGAGAGGTATGGACAATGTGGTAGCTGACGCACTGTCCAGGACCCAGTGTTAATCTTGATAACAAACTTGGTGACATGTGTTAAAAGTATATCTGTTTTACTTTATGTGATATTGTATGTTGGGGGAGGTGTTACGGTCGCTGACCTCGCGTGGCTCTCCCTATGTGAGAGAGCCTTTTTCTCCCTCTCCTGTGTTCCAGGTCTGCCTAATGAGCCACAGCTGAGGTGTGTTGCAGCTCGTCAGCCACGGCATAGACTGCCATCTCAAACCGCCGCACCCCCTCCACTTCCCCCATTTGCCAGAGTTGTGAGCTACAGTGGTTTGGGCAGCAGGCTTTAGCTGTGTGTGTGTGTGTGTGTGTGTGTGTGTGTGTGTGTGTGTGT
>NW_005187696.1:394057-415961 GCF_000239375.1 Pundamilia nyererei | reverse complement strand
GAGAGAGGGAGAATTTAAACTCTGTGTAACTTTGGTTTTCTTTCTTTATTGTGAGCAAAGGTGTGCCTTTACAGTGTTAATCATTAATCACAGTGGAAGCAGGCAGAGGTTCTCTGCCATTTTTGTTTCAATTGTTTTCTCCTGTTTTTGGCACTGACAGAGGCGAGGCTGCCGAACACTGGCGCCACCGGGCCCTCTGACCACCACCACCACATTTCTGGCGTTAACTGAACTTCCAAAACAGAGCTACCTGGATTACTTAAATTACACAATTGAAAGCATATTTCTATTGTTTGTATATTTATATACAAGCACTCATATATATTCAAATAATTTAAAAAAATGTTCATTTACCTGTTACTACCACACACCAAATCCGGTCGTTGGTACTTGCTGGCTTGGTACTTGCTGGCTTGGTACTTGCACTAGGTAACAAAAGCTCAACACTGCGCCTAGCATCCTGGAGCACTTCTGTTGTGTTTTGTACGTGTTTTGGAGTTTGTGCGTGTTTTGTCTCTAGGGGCCACTGTAAATATACTTTTATTTATTCACTCCACATACAATGTTATAAATAAATCATATAATACAAAAGCAAACTATTTTCCTTTCAACTTTTAACTATTTAAATTTTCAGCTTTTTCCTTTTAAACAAATTTAAAACAACACAAAACACTGCAAACCACAACACAATTAAATACAAATTAAAATATGAAAACAGAAAGAAGATGCATATTCTCTGTGATATGGGCCTGCGTGAATAAACTTTCTGAATCCTTTATCATCTGCAACTGAAAATAGTTGTGGATGATTACTATACCTTTCTACTGTGATGTTGTTGTCCCTGACTCTTTCTCTCTCCCTCCCTCCCGCTCTGTTCCTGTGCTACTGAGTGTAACTACCGCCCCTCCCCCTCATCCCAGCGCAAAGCACAAGGCTGCATGCTGAGTGAAGCGGAAAAAAAGTGCGAGAGAGAGGGTGAGAGAAATAAAGAAAAAAACCACGGCTCCCAATAAGGAGTCGGCTCACATTGTTCACTCCAAAGAGTCGGCTCTAAGAGCCGTTTCGTTCGCGACCGACACATCACTATAATAAATCATGTCTAATGACATCTATTTTTCAGTAGTTTGTTTTCTTTTTCACTTTGTGTTACCCCCCACCCTAGATAACGCTTCGTTTTTAAGTGGGGAGTAACACTCAGTTTTTAAAACCTTAGGATGTAGCTACAGCCCAGCCCATGCAGCAGTAAATTAATGACTAACCTCGTATTATTATGGATGGATTATCTCAGTTGTTCTCCTGACTGAAGTTTGGTCCTTTTACAGCATCCTGCCATGCGATTGCATTTGTCCATCAGGAACCCTCATCTTAACTTTTATTGAGTGGAAAAAAGTTAGCATTCATCCTCCACCTTTACTGTGTTTATATTATGCTAACATAGCTGCGTCGCTAGCGATCACATAGCACATCATTAAATTAAACCAGCTAGCCCAACTTCAGTAACCCTACAAACGTCACTGCTGTTTAGTTTCCTGTCTTCATTTATGTCGGAAGTGATAACAGAGCTGTACGTTTTAATTTGTTTCAGAAATCGGGGGATGTTGTCAAAATTGACAGATATATGGACAACATGGGCAACAGCTTAATTTTTCACCATGACAATAATCTCAAAACACACCTCCAATGCAGTAAAAATTTGAAATTGAAAAATGGAACATCATCAGTAATGGATTGGCCTCCCCAGAGGCCGGATCATCTGGACAGAGAAGAGAACAAAAGGCAGCCAACATCCAAAGAAGAGCTTTGACGATCCTTCAAGAAGCCTGGAGAACTATTCCTGTAGTAGTCTTTATGACTACTTAAAGAAATTCCCAGAAAGTTGCCTAAGAGAATTCATTCTATGTTGAATAGTCAAGGTTTTCTTACCAGATATTGAAGTATTGGTGGTGTATTCCTGTGTATGTTTGCATGTTTCTATGAAATGCTGCACACACTATGTTGAAATGCACCTGAAATGCATCTGTTTCCACCCAGTCTCTCCATGGAGTTCCTACCTGCTTCATTAATGGTGGAAGCTGCCAGTAGAGTTTTTTCTTATATATTTCAATCTAGACACCATGCACACAATTCAGCAAAGCAGCCAAAATAGTCTTTCAATACATTTGAATTCATATTTTAATCTCACATCTATTTTTACCTGCATCCAAATATTTTTTCGTGCACTGTCTGTACTTGTCATTAGACAACGAGGCACAAAAAGACACAAACATAAACCCTGGTAACTTTGAACATTGATAGTTGGTTGTCATTTACTGTGTCCTCTAGAGGGGGCTGTGGGACTACTAGAGTTTTAACAGCAGGTTAAGCAAAGCATCACGATGCTATATTTACAACATTAAAAGTTCTATGCACTGCCAGACTTTCAGTCACAATTGTGCTGTCTTTTTGCTTCAGTGTAGCATGCATTAATGCCCACAGAAAGCAGAAAAACCCATATAAGAGTTCTGTATTTAACACTTTTGAATACCTTTAAAGGCCATTTTAGAGGAAATTAAATCTTGATTTTTATATGTTTTATGAAACAAATACATTTCCACATTGGGTTTCCAGCCAATTCCTGGAAGACTGAAATATGCAGAAGCTAAGAACTAAAGAATCAAGACACATAAAAAACATATATAATCGAAATAATAAACTCAAAATGCAAGATCTTTGAAATCCACTGTGACATTTCCACAGTGCTTCATGTCATCTGCAGCTGTTGTTGGTGGTTGGTGCATTTTGTTTTATCAAGTCCAGAATCAACACAGAACCTACAAGAAGCTTTATCTGCTACGTGAAGATGCTGATTTCCTTTTTATCACTGTGTTTGACTCGCCAGCCATCCCACCTGACCTGAACCCCACAGAGTTCTCGATTATATCTGTGTTATCAGGAACTCTGTGGGAAAAACACCTGACCCAGAAATACAGACAAGCTGAGGGCTGCTATCAAAGCAACCTGGGCTTCAGCATCATGTCAGCTGTGCTGCAGGCTGACTGTCTCTATGCCATGCTGCAATCATGCAGTAATTTATGGAAAGGAAGCCCCAGCTAGGTTTTGAGGGTATAAATGAGCAGCCTGAGATACTGAAGTCAATGAACTGTGAGCCAAAATCATAGAAATAAAAGCAAAAAAGCTTTGAACTATATGAAAATGTACCTTTTTTGAATTAACAGAAAGTAATATTAATCAAAACAAAGAAACAAAAAAAACCAAAAAAGTTTTCTCGCATATTTAAGATTTAAAGGGCGCAACATATTCCAGTGATCCAGTGAGTGCGGTGTAGTGTAGCTCTTGGCACAAAAAGAACTTTGATGATGCCATCAGGTGCAGACAACATTTTTTGAGGCTAACATCAAAGACGGTGTTATTCTCAGAGTTACCACTAGAGGGTATATTTGGACCAACATGTTCTAATGCACTTCGTACTCAACATTCATTTTTTCCACCAGTCGTTATTGTGTTGTCACTAACTTCAAAAAAATAAATAAAAAGTACATGACTTCCATCACATTTATCATATTACCAAGAGTCAAGTCTCTGGCGTCCTGACAAGGACATTTTAATAAGCACCTCGTCCTCACTGATAAACCGTGCACATGTGCATTCCACAGGTTTGACAGGTTGAGCTCCGTGGTGGGGCCCCTTCCCTCCCTGATGTTATCCTTCCTCGTCTTTTCATGCCTGAGTTGATGCAAGGACATGTCTGTTAGGAGAGGAGGGTAACTCTCTTACATAACCCCCATGTGCATGAATGAATCCATGGGGGGTGGGGCAGTGTGTGAGGTGGTTCTCTGTGTATCTCTCCCCAGTATTTGAAAGAATTTATTTCCAACTGGCTGATCCACTTTTAGCCTCTTAAACCTAACCGACCCTGCTGCCGGCACAGTCATCACAGACGAAATATTGAAATTCAGTTGTAATTCTGGCGGTGATGGGAGTGGCCTATTAAATAGCCCCTTACAACTGTGTCAGACAGTGTTAAATGCTAACATGCTAATGTCAACTTTAACTCCCTTTGATCACCGCTTAGCACTAATCAGAACAGCTCAGGCTGATTTTGGATCTTTTTGTAAATTTCATGGATATCTATTTAATGCAGTCTTCAGTAAGCTCTCATTTCTTTATATTTTGTCAGGAAAATGGGAAATAGGTGCAGAAATTTACTGAAATGTGCAAGCAAACGTGAGAATACAGTATATAAGGCAGTTCAAATCAGTTTGCACACTGTCTTAATAATGCTGAGGTTGAGCTCTAAGGAGGCCAATCCATGACTAATAGGGTTCTATTGTGTGTTTTTCTATCTAGGTGTGTTTTTACTGCACTGGCAGTGTGCTTGGGATTATCGTCATGTTAAAAAAATGAAACCGTTTCCAATCAAATGCCTTCGAGGTTGCATGGTGGGTCAAAATCTGGCAGTAGTTTTCTGTGTTCGTAATTCTATCGGTTTTGAGATTCCCAACACCACTGGCTGAAATGCAGCTCCGAATCATGACAGAAGCTCCACCAGGTTTTGCAGATGGGAGTAGACACTGATTGTAGAACTGACTTCCTTTGTTCAGATGATGATTTGAACCAAAAATTTCAATTTTTAAGAAATCCCTTAATGGGACCTGTTGTCACTGATTTTCAGCCCAGTTCTTGTGTGATGTAATCATGAACAGAAGATTTTGTTTCCTATTTCTTAAAGACTTTTCAGATACTGCTCGTCTGCTGTACATATTTTTGCCTAGTAAGCCTGTCACTTCTCCTTGTGTCCTCCATTGGTTCAGTGTCCTCAGACTTCTCCAAGTTTATACCACACCATGCTGAGCTGTGTCAAGCTTTCAGCTAATAGCTCTTTGCCAAATATATTTAATGGCTGTCAAACTTGACTAAAGCAGTAACAAAGTACCCAAAGATAATTTTTTATATTGTTTCTATGCTATGCTATAAATACAGGCCATTTTATTTCTATGTTGTCTCTTGTGGGCTGACAAAATACTGACTCATCCCTCAGTAGTTGCCTTTTTGTGTTTGAATGATTAATGATTCATAGTTCAGGGTTAACAAACAAAGAAATATTGGTCTGAAAATTATTGCTCAAGACCACTTAAAAAAACAAAATCCAGCTGCTTGGAGACAAAATATAAAGAAATGACAGATGGCTCAAGACTTTTGCACAGAAAAAACATGTACAGCTATTTAGATGTTCCGACTTTCTCTTTACAAGGGACCCGTGGGTTTAGCTGTCTCTAAACCCACGGGCTGAAGAAACCCTAAATTCTGATTATTCTTGGGTGAGACACCTGCTTTGTAATAATGTATATCTAAGGTTTTACTCAACAGGGTACCAACAGTGTACAATTTTGTATCAAATCATCTGTAACACGTGGGTTTATGTTTTTAAAAAAAGACACGTGTGCTTTTCTTAGAAAGATTAAAATTGCAGGGAATGTCATTGTGAATGTGAGCATCATCAAAATACAGTGTTCTATTTTTAGAGGCTTGCTGCGAGCGCTTTTCCTTTAGTTGAGGGGAAAAATCTGTAATGGATGTCCTGATCTGTCAATCTGTGTCTGTGTACAAGGGTGTATGTATGTGTCTGTCTGTCTCTCTCACTCACACACACACACACACACACACACACACACACACACACACACACACACACACACACACACACTCCACGCCAGTCTGCTGCATGTCTGTTCTGTACCAACTGTGCCCTTCTGTTTTTTTTTTTGAGAGGGAAGGACGGGGTGGGTTGGGGGTGTGAGTGGGCTGTAAGGGACTTTGGATTGGTGGAGATAAAAGCTGCACATTGTTACATCATCTCCTCCACAACAGCTCCACAACAAATTTGACATCGACTGGCTTTTATGACTCGTGGTGTTGGTCATAATTTAGTATTCTGTGTCCAAGTGTAGCTCAAACACGGTGAAGGAAACATGCTTAAACTATTTCAACTGTACAGAGACAGGATGGAGAATTAAAAGTCAATAATAACTTTTAACTAGAAAAATTTGCATTTCCTGCGAAAATGCTTTGTGGATGCTGAAGCTGTCCGCTGAAACTAGATGAAAAAGCTGAAAAGTTGCAGAAATTGTAAAAACTTTGCAGAAGCATAAGAACCTTTTTCTAAGAACCAAGAAAAAAACATTTTTCTTGTAAAACAAAGGGGGGCCCAGCAAAAAATTTTTTGCTAACCACTGGCATAGCAGAACTTAGCAGAAATATTATAACTTAGCAGAAACATGATAACTTCTCAAAAATACAAGAATTTAGGAGAAATAGTATAATAACAGAAATAATATATTTAGACGAAAACACTTAAACATTACAGAAATACTATGATTTAGAAAAATACTACAACATAGCAGGAATACTGTGATTTAGCAGAGACTGTGATGTACCATGAATACGGTAATTTTGCACAAATACTATGTTTCAGCACCAATACTCTGGTTTAGCACAAATATTATAACATAGCAGAAATACCATTATATAGCAGAAATGCTATATTTAGAAAAAAAACATATAATTTAGTAGAAATACTATGATATAGCTTATTAACAATGATTTACAACTAATACTATGATTAGAGATGGACCGATCTGATATTACGTATCGGTATCGGTCTGATACTGATGTAAATTACTGGATCGGATATCGGTGGGAAATAAAAATATGTAATCCGATCCATTAAATATCAAAAAAGCACCTCACAAAACTTGTGACACGGCGTAACTCTGCTCATAACCGTAGCACGTCGGAGCAGTATGCGTCACGTGATAGAGCGGCTGTGGCTTAACAACCGATATATGGCGCGACTGCCTCTCTCTCCTGATGCTACTTCAATCATGAAACTGATCAATGATCAGCTGATCAGCTTTTCTGTCGCGAGTCTCTCTCTTCTTTGTTTTTGGCCCACTTT
The DNA here is from genome assembly GCF_000239375.1 of Pundamilia nyererei. Taxonomy (NCBI): domain Eukaryota; kingdom Metazoa; phylum Chordata; class Actinopteri; order Cichliformes; family Cichlidae; genus Pundamilia; species Pundamilia nyererei. Next base: position 409,006 of record NW_005187696.1, on the reverse strand, counting down.
GCACCAGAAAGAGGAAACCAGCGGCTGAGCAACAGCAGCACGTTTAAGCTTGATAAGCTGTTGTTAGAATTTATTTAATATTACTTTCTACTCGAGGATCTTTTTCTACAGCTGACGGCTGGAAACTGTGCAGGGGCGGATCTAGCAAAGTTTAGCCAGGGGGGCAGGTAGGGCATTAACAGGGAAAAGGGGGCACAAAGACATACTTTTCTTTCTTATTCTCATTTAAAATGTCGAGCTTTTAATAAATAATTATCCGAATCTTACACTCAAAGTTTTAATCTGAGGTAAAATGTATAGAAGTCCATTACTGTATATAGTAACTGTTAAGTCTAATATACCCTAGTAAGCTATAGTACTTTTTCCTTTGGGAACCATCTGTGCAGTCTGCAGTTCTGTTGAATCTATTTAATTATTCTTCAAAATTAATTGATTTCTGTGCATTTTTTTTCACACTGCATCAAATTAAAGTTGATTACGTCAATTAAGCATCATGAGGTGGAGGGTGGGTGGTTCCCCATTTTTTGTTTTTTTTTTGCTGGGAGTTTTAGAACCCTATTAGTTAGGTTGCTTACTCTTTAAAATACCAGAATAGGGAGGATGGAGCAGGTTTAAGTTTATTAGATTGATCAGTTTTGCTGAACTATGAAATATTTTGGGTGCAGTGTATTTTTTGCATACAGGTATAACAGAATAGCTTAAGTGTTTTGTTTTGTTTTTTAACTTGAGTATCAACTTAACACACACACACACACACACACACACACACACACACACACACACACAGGGAGAGAGAAGCAAGTTTCTAGGGTAAGTCAAGCAGCCTGGACTGCTCAATTTGAATCCACCAATCAGAGAGGCTGTGCACTTTTTCCCCACCAAAACAGGTGCACCTGTTTTTACACACACGCAGCACAGAGAGACACAGGATTTTTGCAGTCTATTTCTCATAGTGACGACTCCCCTCAAACAAATGGTCGCAATTTCCCAACCGTAGGGGCTAGAACGGTCATTCTTACACCGTTTTGTTCAGAGGAGATGGGGGAATCTTCAAGTGTTGACAATTTATCATTAAAATATTAATTATTGAAGATATTTGACTTGTAATGCACCATAACTGAGTCGAGGCGAAGCAAAAACTGCCTTGACTTGCCCTCAAACAACGCTTTCTAACTCTAAATCTATTTGGAGCATCGATATCATTCTTTCACCGTAAGAGACAGCAGGCTTTGGTGAACAGTCATGGAAATTTTCAGGTCTCTGTGGAAATCCATCAAAAAGATATGACGAGAGAAATACGTGCCTCATTTCCAGAGTTTGAAAGCTGAAGAAGTCTGAGCGAGGGACGAATTTCCTACCCTCAAACAAATGTGACTCATAATGTGACTGATAAAATAATTCTTGAATTGTGAGCGTCAGGAGTGTCTGAAGATATATTGGCACAAGCCTCATGTCTTAACTTCGCTTCGTTAAGGAGATGTGATGATTCGAAAATGCCTCTCATTACAGAAATCCAGCGGTGATTTTGTGAAAGCATGAGGAAGTAGTTAAGTTTCAAAAACGGGCAAGTTTTAGCAGAATTGCAGACGTTTCCCATTCATTTCAGTGGGACAAATTAAAGTAAAAAAGCTTAATATTTTGAAAATTATAATAGTAAAAAATACCAAAAGTCATAGCAGTCGTTAGCAAAAATAGCTGAAGAGTTTAAAATTTGAACAGTTAAAATCAGACAAAAATTGCGGAAGTAGTTAAGCGGCAAAAAACGGAGCAACTAGATTTTCTGCCAAAATGCAGTGTGAATGCCGTGTAGTGGAATCTGAAAACAGCAGAAGAAGGAGAGCTATCTGTTGAAAACAGGTGTAGAAGCTGAACTCTGCTTTATTTGAAAGACTACACTGAAGAGTGTCATGAAAGCAGATTATATGCAATCACAGCAGCTGCGCATCCCACTGCACCAAACCAGTTCTGCTCCCAAACAAAGATATGATGAGAGGAAAAAATTGTGCACTGTGCAGAAGAAGCTAAATTGCGCTGAAAAGAGGTGAAAATGCTGAATGTTCAGCAAAAAAGAGATAAGGAACCTGGAAATTGTGCTAAAAAGAGGTGAAAAAGCTGAAATTTGTGTGGAAAAGAGTTTAAACAGTTGAAGTGTTAACTGAAGAAAATGTTGCCATAAGCGGGATTTGAACCCTGGCCTCCTGGTCTGAGAATGGCTGCTCATCTCACTGAGCTAAAACACAGCTCAACCCAGTGAGCAAAATCAGTGACCACATTGATAATGTGTTCCATTTATTTCAATGGTCAACAGTCATAGCACACATTAGCAGAAATAGCAGAATTTTGTTTGAACATAGTATTTATACTAAAACATAGTCTTTCTGCCAAATCACAATATTTCTGGTGAATCAGAGTGTTTGTGCCAAATCACAGTATTTGTACCAAATCATAGTATTTCTGCTAAAACTTAGTATTTGTACTAAATAATATTTTTTTTCTGCCAAATCATAGCATTTGTGCTGAAACATGGAAAATTCTGCCAAATCATAGTATTTGAGTCAAATCATACAATTTGTGCTAAAACATTATTTATGATTTATGATTTAGCAGAAACACTGGGACTTGGTAGAAATACTATGATTTACATGAAATACTTTGACTTAGCAGAAATACTATAATCTAGGTTATAGTATTAAAATACTACACTACAGCACAGCAGAAATTCTATCATTGAGCAGAATTACTAGGATTTGGCTTAAAAACTTATTTTGCAGTTATACTATGCTTTGGAACAAATACCATGATTTGGCAGAAATACTAAGAGCAGTAATAATATAACATAGCAGAAACACTATTATTTGGGTAAATGCTTTGCTTTGGCACAAACACTGTTTTTGCACAAATACTATGATTTGGCAATAATACTGCGTTTCAGCACAAGTACTATGATTTACCAGAACTACTATGTTTCTTCAAAAATACTATGATTTGCAGACATACTATGTTTTTGCACATATCCTATAATTTTGCTCAAATACTATGAAATTGCAGTAAAGCTATGTTCATGCAGCAATACTGTTTCTGCACAAATACCATGATTTGGCAGAAATACTATGCCTTAGTAGTAGGTTCGAATACTATGATTTGCAACAAACACTATGATTTGACACAAGTACTATGATTTAGCAGAAATACTATGATTGAAAGGAAGAACTAAGATGTAGTAGAAGTACTTTGATTTAGCAAAAATACTATGATTGAGGAGTAATACTTTAACATAGGAGAATTGATTGACACACATATACACAGAGCGTAAAGTGAACAGGGGCTGTTAAGAGTCTGGGCTTGGTATATCTAGGTCAGTTAAATTAGCTGCACCTGCTGTAATCAGCCCTTGCACACACAGACACAGGTCATGTCCAAATTCATGGGCTGCATCCTCCTGAGGACCCGGCATTCACGGTCTACGTGGGCTGGGTCCTCAGAAGGTCGGGTAGGCTGGAAGTAAACGGCTGTGGAATTGGACAGTCTAGCCTTCTGATTAGCGTCACCGCTGTCTTGGTGGAGTTTAATAAACTCGGCCGTCTGCTCCTTGCTATCTAAAATAACAGGACAGTGGAGTAAACTGTCGACCGTCTCACACTTCTGTTTAATCAGTTTTCTGTTTGACGTTTATTCAGCTGTGTGAAAACCAAAGAGGAACCCACCCGGAGGATTAATAAAGTTTTATTTAATCTAATCTAATAACTTTAATCTCAGCCAAACCGATTTACTCACGAACAAATAAAACATTGAAAAAAGCCCAACAATAACATTTTTAGGTTGTCTCAGTCACTTGTATATTACATTTAACCTGAGTAGCGAAAGTCCGCGGAGATCTGAAAATGATATACCGGGAGTTGTGCCGTTCTCGACGGCTTCAGTGACCCTCGAGCTCCCGGCTAGCTATCGAGCTGGTGGGTAACAGACGTCTCCAAAAACGCTGAAGCACTTTTGCAAACATGCGATATCTTGATAAACCGAGCAGATATTTGAAGTTTACACAGCTACTTTCTCGCCTGAAAATATGTTAAAAGTTTATTTTGTGACCCAGAAAGATTAATAAGAATAATTTTAAAACTTAGTAGCGGCCGCCATTGTTGGAAACTGAAATTGGCTGGGCTATGAATTCTGGGATATGGTGGGCCACGAAGGACACACCCGACCCATCCTTCAAATTCGGGGAAAAGGAGGACGCATTTGTCGGCTGCATTCGGAGGAGTCTACGAATTTGGACAGCCTTCGGCGCGTCGCTGTGACGTAATCGGTCTACAAATGCGGCCTCAGGAGGATGCAGCCCATGAATTTGGACACGACCACAGAGAGAGGTACGAGTTTTCTTCAGTGTATTTCTGACATTCAGGATTTCCCTCGAACAAATGGCCATAATTCCCTAACCGTACAGGCTAGAACGGTCATTCTGACACCGTTTTGTTCAGAGAAGATGGGGGAATCTTCAGGTCTTCATAATTTATAATTAAAATATAAATTATTAAAGATATTTTACTTGTAATACACTGTGACTGAGTAGAGGCGAAGCAAAAACTGCCTTGACTTGCCCTCAAACAACGCTTTCTAACTCTAAATCTGTTTGGAGCATCGATATCATTCTTTCACCGTAAGAGACAGCAGGCTTTGGTGAACAGTCATGGAAATTTTCAGGACTCTGTTGAAATCCATCAAAAAGATATGACGAGAGAAAAAAGTGCCTCATTTCCAGAGTTTGAAATCTGAAGAAATCTGAGCGAGGGACGAATTTCCTACCCTCAAATTGTGAGTGTCAGGAGTGTCTGAAGATATATCGGGACAAGCCTCATGTCTTAACTTTGCTTCGTTAAGGAATTATGACAATTTGAAAATGCCTCTCATTAGAGAAATCAAGCGGTGATTTTGAACAAACTCTCCATTGACTGTCTATGGAGTTTTCAGACTCTGTATTGCTCTGAGGAGATTTGCAAAAACTGTAACTCCCACAACAATGACAATGACATTTTCTAAAAGCCAGCAGAAATACCTACGTTTTGATGTATAAATTGTGGAGGTTGAGTGAAAATTGAGCGAGTAGCAAGAAGTTGTTCAGAAATAAAGGGAAAATTCAGAAACATTGAGTGGGCACTCTAAGTTAATTGCATAGCAACCATAACAACGCATGTATTTTCTGAAAAATCACAATGATCCACCTGAAGACTTAAAGAGGGATAAGATTAAAATGGTAACAGATATGAAAAAGCAGATGAACAGCCAAACAATTTGAGAACATTTTAAAGTTTGAATGGAGATTCTACGTGAAAGTATGAGGAAGTAGTGAATGTTCAAAAACAAGCAAGCTTTAGCAGAATTGTGGAAGTTCTCCATTCATTTCAATGGGACAAAAAAAAAGGAAAAAACTGTAATATTTTAGTATAATAGTAATAAGTACCAAAAGATATAGCAGTCGAAAGCAGAAATAGCAGAACAGTTTAAAGTTTGAACGGTGAAAATCGGCTGAAAACTGAGAGAGTAGTTAAGCGGCAAAGAAACGGAGCAACTAGAATAATAAAAGATGAAGAATAAAGAGAAAGAGGAACTCAATAGTGTGGATGCTAATCAGCATCCACACAATAAACCAACATAAAAAAACGTGATTAATATTTTTGGATTCGCTCATTTGAGAACTGTATTTAATGTGGTTTGACTCACTGCATCTGATGAAGGTCATGTGTGGTGGTGAAACAGCTGAAACGTTGTCCAACCCCGAAACCAGCCTTAAGCATAAGTTGTGTCAGCTGACTGTACTCTGGAGAGCTGAGACGACAGAACAGATGACCTCGAATTCCAGGATAATGACAAAAACTACAGCACGTACTGTGGTCTGGGGTGCTAAACATAAGGCCCGGGGGCCAGAATCAGCCTGGCAAAAATGTTAAAGAGGACATAAAATTTTAACAGTACTTTTATAGATTTTACAACTTGTCTTAAAGGTACAGACCCACAGCCATTCATATTACACCAAAGCAACAGAAATCCATTGAATTACACAAATGTTTGTGTTTTTTCGCTGCTGTGTGACCACACCAAAATAAAAACATCTGTGAATCAACAGAAGCTTTCTGTTTTATAGTTACAGGACAGTCATGAGCCAACAGAACAGATTTTTTTTTCATTTACCACACGAGCATTTCTTTATCGTCCAGAAAAATTGAGACTTGATGTTGTAATTGCACTTTCTTTCTTTCTTTCCTTCTTTTTAATCTACTGACAGAAAGAGGATTTTAACTGGTTCGGCCCACTTAAGATCAAAGTGAGCTGTACGTGGCCACAATGCAAGAGCGAGTTTGTGTATGTGAATAGAAAAAGTCTTATTACTTACTTACCTATGAAACTTCAGGAAAAATACTGTTAAACTTCAAGTTAAAGTTAAACTTTACGATAAGCTCAGGCATGAAATACTACATTATTATATTACGGCTACTATTAAATACGTTTTCTTCTTCACTACACTGCATGGTGTTACATTTTTTTTAAACTTAGTTTAAAACAAGAGATATTTGCCATAGAAACAATTGTCAACAAAATTCAGATGGATATCTAGGGATGGGAATCGAAACTGATGTCCTGTAAAGAACCGGTTCTTGGAGTTGAGCTACTTGTCGATTCCATTTGCACTCGCGCCACAATCAGCTGATTTCAGTTTGTGTGGGGGAACGGAAATTTGCATGAATCTCTTTGACATGTTGCTTAGTGATGGTGTTAAATCTCAAAGCAGAGCCAGTGAGAACCTGTGTACCATGAGTACTGATAAGAAATCGAATCGATAAGTGATATTGATAATGGAATCAGCATCACTCAATTCCCATCCCAATAGATTACTTGCAGTGGTTCCCAAAGGTTGGACGCAGAGTCTTTGCGGAGGGGTGTGGTAAGAATAAAAAAAACAAAACAGGATGCGTGGACACTGCTAGCATAATGGACAGGTTTTTGACGGGGCTCCCACACAGACACAAAGCAGGAGATGAAGCATCACCAAGTATGCTTCCAGCCAACTTCCTAGAGTTGAGACTAGAAAATATGATGATATTGGCGGCCCCAAAATAGCTATCCCCGTCCCTAACAGAATTTGTTTCCCCTCCCCTCGGGAGCACACGCTGGGCTGTCCAAATCACAGACAAACAGTATCCCACATTCTTGACTTTTAGTTCACAAACACTTCTTATAATGGAATTTTGGCATTACAGTAGGATGCAAATAATATCAGGCTGATCCTGCCACAGTTTGTTCCAATCACAGACGAACAGTATCCCACAGTTGTTTATGTTTTTAAAACCATTTTGCACAGAGAGGGAGGCAAAGATTTTCTTGTAAAACAAAGGGGACCTAGCCAAAAAAGTTTGGGAACCACTGATTTAGCGAAAGAAATCGCAACCCTAACCGTTTTCGTACCAAGCTGTAAACATGTTCATTTCCTCACTGAAGTTGGGCGTTTTAATGAAGGTTTATGGAGTTTGGCTCGCTTTTAGCACTGGCCTCAAGCAGACATTTGAAGAACTGCAGTTTGTTTGTTGTTCTCCTTTTTTGTGTTGCCTTCATTTTTCAGTACAACAGGTTTGCAACTTTATGGATCTGATCTTCAAGAATGGGGGTAACGTGCAGCCACAGGAGGAACACTTTGGGGAGGAAGTAGCTACGTCTAGGCTGCCTTACTCCCAAAGAGTCACCACAGCAGATAACTCCAACCTTCCCAACAGAACACCCTCCCGGGATCAAACCAGGGATCTTTCAGGGAATGTGTAAACACCTTGGACACTTTTTATATGTGCTATTGCTATTTTTATACATGTGCCTAATTTGGTTGTTTTCTTCTAGCCAGTGGAGTTTAATCATCGTGTGTTTTATTTATTTGCTATTGTGAAGCAATAGTGAGCAGTGATCAAGAGGAAGTCAGGAGTCTTTAGTGAGTGTATGGTAGGAGTGACAGATGGGTTCAAAGCTGAAACGGGATTATGCAGAGAGCTGAGCGTGTTCACAGTGGTGACGGATGATCAGGCAACGGTCTAAATAGACTGATGTTTGTATGTGATGCTCTGAGGAGACTCTGATAAGTCTGGCAAACACTGAGTGTGCTGTCATGTGCCTTTTATTCAGAGCTGCTTCTGTCTTGCTGCTCCACTAGAAAAGCCTAGGTGGTTGTCTTTCCTATGAAATCTTGATTGTTCTGCCATGAAGCTTTATATCCACAGGGTGTAACTTGAGGGTAACGACGATCTCCATATTATTTGGGGTGGGTGTGGCTCAGGTGGTAGAGGGAGTTGGCTACCAATGGAAGGTCGGTGGATGTTGGTAGTGTAGTAGAAATAATGGAGTACTTAAACAGAGTAGAAAAGCCTGTTTATCATGTGTTCACAGGATGCTCTCGTTGGCTTTCCTACTCGATTTTGCCAAGTGGCCAATTTTACAGAGTTAGGTTATATCACCCCCCCTATTTTTCACACTAACCTTAAAGCTTGGAGTGTATGGGCTTTACATGCTTTAACGTTCAAAAGACATATTTTTCTTCATTTACTACTGCTGCATTTCAGCTCCCGTCTCTTTGCTGCGCCTCTGGAAACGTCTCCTTTTAATCGGTCAGCTGGCACGATCAAAGCAAAGGTTCTGTGTATATAAGGCACAGCCCTAAAGAGCTGCTGACCAGTAAAATAAAATAAGCTTCAGTCACAATAAACAATGGAGCTGAAAGCATGGCTGTTATCTTCATATTACATCAATGGTCAGACTATGTTATGACATCAGGGTTTTAAAAGAAGCTTGAAAAATGGCTTCAAAGTGTCGGCTGGTTTACAGGTTACAGAACTGAGTCTGAATGTGCAGCATTTGGGTCACCACATCATGTGTCTTCTGCTGTCTGACAGCAAAAATTGAAGATATGTAAGAAAGCACAGCCTGTTTTTAAAAAGAGTAGGCGTGAACACAGGAGAGGGGCAAGCAGATGGTAATGTTAACCACGTCAGCTGCCACTGTGAGGACAGTAAACATAAAGAGATTAAAAAATCACTGGGTCTTCAGTTACTCAGATGCTAGGAGTGCTTTGAAGACTTGTGTTTGTTCTTGCAGCATAAAATGCAGCATTTGGTGTGCTTTGCTTACAGCCAAGACATTTTAGGGTTACGGGCTAGAGAGCTGAGTGGAAACACAACGGCTGACTGTAAGGGAGTCTTTGCTCGAGTGAATGAATTAATGATCTTTACTGTTATACATAGTGCAATAACATTTGGTTTGGCTTTCTCTTCATCCTAAAAGATGACAATAAGCAGATTAAGAAGCTTAAGCAGCATCATTGTAAATGACCAGGTCATATTGTTTGTGTGTGTTTTGAAGTGTATTCTGAGGATTTCTGTGTTTACAGTCAGTTGTGTAGTGTGGCTGAAACTGGGGTGATGGAAGCCGACCCTATAGGGTAAAACGTGTCTGAGTCTGTTGATTCTTGTTTTTATTGTCATGAACAGTTTGCCAGATGGCGGTGACTCAAACTATTGATCCTGTCTGCAGCCTTCCTTATCCTGATGGCACAGATGGATTCCAGATGTGGAAGTTTGGCCTATTTCAGTTTTCTGAGGAAGAAGAGCCTCTGTCGTGCAAACCTGACCAGCTGGCAGGTGCAAGTGGGAGATGTGGTTTCCTAACCATGGACCTCAAGTGGAGGTGCTGAGGATCATTGTATCTACACTGCTGACCATCAGTCGGATGGTCCACTTCCAGCCTGCAGGCCCTTTCCATCCTCATTAAAATTGTGGGTGATCATCTGCAAACTTGATTTTGGAGTTTGGGGAGCAGATGGTGTGAAGTCGTAGGTAAATATTGTGTAGAGATCACAGCCCCGTGGGGTGTATCTGTGTTTAGTGTGGGAGTAATAGAGGTGTGTTTGCTGAGAGCCGGTCAAGCAAATCACTACATGGGCGTCGAGTTGCTGTGTCACATAGTAATGTACACATTGGGACTGGAAGAAAAGATTGTGCTGCAGTATTTTCTGTGGCAAGGACACTAGGCCTTTGTAAACCACATGCAGGAGAGGAAAAAAACACAAGAAGGAAAATCCAAAAAGCGCAACACTGTATGAGTGATTTAACCTGACCACAGTTTGGAATGCCTCTGCAAATGATCTGAATACTTACACATGTGGAAACATGTCTGAGTATGATCTTTACTGTTATACATAGTACAATAAAGTGTGTTTTGGCGTTCTCTTCATCCTAAAAGATGAAAATAAGCAGATTAAGAATTTTAAGCAGCATCATTGTAAATGACCAGGTCACATTGTTTGTGTGTGTATTGAAGTGTATTCTGAGGCAAATGAGTTTGCTCTTTCTTTTTACTGCAGCACACATAATGACATCTTTTAGGTTCAGTTGGACTTAATGTGACATTAAAACAAATTCTGCATATAGTTAAAAACAGTATTGTGAGCTATTCTAATTAAAGAAACTACAGTTGCTGCCCCCTTTTTGGAAGCAAACTATAAAAAAAATGAGGGATGCTTTAAGACTTTTGCAGCGTATCGAACACTGTACTTATATATTTAGCTAGTTTAGTGTTTATTTGTCTATTAACTTATGCTCATGCGTGCATCTGAAACCGAGACAATATAACTCCTGATCACTTGGACAGAGACAAAGTAGGCAGACTGTTCTCAAATCATTTTATAACGCTGTAAATGAATGCCGCAGAGCCACAAACACAAGCAGCTGTGAGCCACTCAGATGTCATTGTCTGATTGTGCCATAAATGATTTGTCACAGAAAAGCAAAACAAACAGCAAACATGCCCGTCACAAACCCACGACCAGCAAGACTGAATACAATATCAAACTGTCGTCTGGGGAGCTCCGGCTCGTATCTCACTCAGCGTTAAATTCAACACTGTGCTCTGCCAACAAACACATCATCGTCCCATGATGTGTCTCGGATAGAATAATTAGAGCCGGGATGGATTCTCCTGCAGGGAGCAGCAAAGAAATAAAAAAGGAGACAAGTCTAATCATGGGAATAGTAGACGCTGGGTCCTAAACTGTTCTTATTCAAGGCACAACTTGCTGGCCTGTATTATATACACTAAATGCAAATGTTTAATTGCATTTTTGCACTTTTTTGCAATTCCTAAGACTACTGGACTCTAATTCACACTTGCATTAATAATTTTATTTGACTTCGACTTGGTATACCCCTCCTGTAGTGATGAAGTCCTCCCTCTCTGTGTGCCATGATGCCAGCTGATGACTAATACCTCAAAGTTTGGCTTCATATTTCACCAGACACAACAAAATAAGTCTGCTTTTTTTTTTCCTGAAAAACAACACTGTCACAGTGACATATCTTATAACCTGAATAGAAACTGTAAGCATTTTATCACATTAACCATATACACTGCTACTTTTTTATCCAGTTCAGCTTATTATTTCTGGCATGTGAAGAGGCCAAAAGAGAGCGAGCGAAAGAAAAAAAACCTTTCAAGCGTCTCTTCCTTGCTCCTGTTCCATATTTTTCCATGATCAAAATGATCGCTCCCAGTCCCTTCCTCTGGCACACAGCAGTACAATGAGGTATGAACAGTTGTATATATATCTTTCTTCTTCTTTTTTTGGTCTCCGTTTTATGATTTATCGTCATGTGTTTCTTTACACTGCTTTTTTGTATAGTGAGCTTTGTTCTCCATCAAAAGCTATATTATCGTTACAACATTGACACTTTTACATATGGCAGATGTATACATTGCACGATTAACCTTAGCTGGAGGTTTGATAGATGCTGACATCAGGATGCGAATGTTTTTTTCTTATTTTTATTGACTCTAGCTTAACAAATGATACAGCTAAAGCAACTGTGGAGAGCACAAATCAGGTTCATTCACTTTCAGTTCCAACTGGACGATGGATTTGGCAACACTTTATCTTTTAAACAAGTTCAGAAATATTTTCACTGAGACGGTAACCTGGTTATTCACATTTCAGAGGTGTTATAAGGGACTGTACGTAAATTATTAATGAGGGGTGTGAAAGAAAAGATGTTTATATACAAATATAAATAATCCCCAAAAATGTAAATATATATAGAATTGAATAAAATAGTACACCTGAAACCATACATCTCTGTGTATTTGTTATTGGTATTTGTGGCCAAAGTATTAACTGTACTGATTACCTTCTGAGTCAAGAGCAAGGCCCATGTATAGCAAGGAATTCAATGACTTTTTCCACACCAATTATTTATGTACCTTGTCAAAGAAAATCTTTCATTGTATCAGCTTTTAGCAAAACTATTAAAATATGGTGTCAACACCAAATGGGCAGTAGACAGAGTGAAGTTAGCTCTAAGCTAGTAAGCTAATCTTTGGGCCCAACATTAGTTGTAAAATTGACATTAGCTCAAATTGACTATAGTATTTTTTAATCACCTACTTCTATCAAATTAGCCCAACACCAAATTGCTGATAACTCAAGTATGACCAGCAAATAAAAATATTATCATGAGTAAACCTCGGAACAGCAAGATTACAACATCATCAGCTAGCTAGCTAATTAGTGGTTTTACTTAGAATAATATTCAAGAGAGTTTGTCAGAGCAAGGATTAGTTTATCATATATGTATTAAAATTAATTTAAGAACTGCAGGACGTTGCGGGCTGTCACCGGGTGAAATTATTTGCAAAGAAGGGACTGAGGTAAAAAGGTTTGTGTGACACTCTTCACAGTTTCACTACAGCTTAGCAAATAGTTAGCAAGTGGTTACAGAGTGCTAGCATCCACCAAAGTAATCCCGAGGAGGTTTTCGCTGCAGCGTCGTAAACCCTTAGATGACCAGTTTCACCTGGTGACAGTAAGCAACTTTCTGCTACCACTCTCCAACTGGTTGGGAAGAGATTTTTCACCTGCTGCCGGTGATTATCACAGGATCACGGACTAGTGTAGGCAAGCCTAACTGAGCGTTTAGGAACTGACTTCACAGCAACTGCCAGCAAACTTCAGCAACTGTTCAGAGAAAATACATTTTTCCCGAACAACTTGTGATTGCCAGGCAGTCACTAACTGGTCTCTAAGCCTGTGTGACTGGGACAGTGGTATATTACGTTTTAGCGTATGAGAGGTTGCAGTAGTGACAAAATAAAAAAAGGTCAGAAGTAAGAAAAACGTACGATTTAAAACCTTAAAAAAAAAAGTATGAATCCAAAACACTGACTAGCTTATCACACTAAACGTATATTTTTGAATAATGCAATTCATTCATTCTTATACAGCAATGTGAATTACAGTGCAAGCAGTACAGCTGCTAGATACAGCCAACTATGGTGCCAAATGCAATCGCCTGTTCCAAGAAGTTTCAATCGTATTTATTAATATGGCTTCTTTTTCAGTTGGCTAAACTGAAGATGAGCTGAACCCTGACCCATGGGTGATGTCTGAGCACTAGCTACCACTGCACCAATGATGGTCTGAAAGTGCATATACAGCCATATTCTCACAGTAAAGCATCAACACAGATAGACATTCACTTACCAAGAAAAATCAGATGCAAATAAAGACAAAAGTATCATTAAAAAAAAACAAAAATTAAAAAGTTCCTCTATACCCAAAACATTCACTTCATCCCTTCCTTTAAATCACTCAAACGTTTTCAGTCATCACACAGTTCTTTCATAAACATACTAGTTTTTTCTTAAAACGACTCATCAGTAGCAGTCTGTCACAGGACGTGGCTCATGTCCACCTCCAAAGCTCAACGGCCCAAGAAAAAGCAGAACGACGAACACTTGGTGCACAACAAAAGCAACATCGAAAGCAACATGAGTGTGGGACTTCACATCGTGTCTTTAATTATACAATTTCAGTATTTTACATTCCACGTGTGGACATATTCCTGCAGGGATTGTCGTCTTTCTCCACCAGAGAGTGCTAGCATGAGTCGTAGCAGGTTTCTGGGAGAGGGTGTGGGAAAGGAAGGAGAGGCATATGGAGGAAACACCCGGGGGGGTTGGAGTTGGAAGGATATGGAAAGGTGGATGCAAGGATGAGAGCTTACGGATGTTTTCCCTGGGTAAGTAATAAAAACAGTAGTATTTGTTAGCTTTGTGCCAGGCTGCAGCTGCAGAGCTTAGCATCAAGTTCACATTTGAGTTTATTGTAAACGTAATATAACCCTTCCTTTGATCTCAGAGGCAGACAGAGAAAGCAAACTGTAGTGATGGTGTGGAAAACATGGAGACTGTTATTCTACAGCTTGACTGGGATGTCGGGACATGAAGCGGACGGAGGTAGCCTACCTCTGAGTGGCCTCAATTATGTCCAACAGTGCTACACTGCCACAAGAACACGTGTTTTTGACTCTATGGCTCACACAGGTGAAGGAATTTTCCATTCTGCCTCGCCTGCATAAGTGCACCAACTACTTGAGCCATGTCCAAGCAGACAGAACAAATCAGTTCTTTTATTCTGATTTCTTAATGTAAAATTATTTTTTGGTTTCTTTGTCTTGTCACTGAAGCACTCCATGCTATTAGTAACAGAGCTGTCACGCAAAAAACATGCATGGCTAAGGTACGGTCCTGTGCAGCTACTTCTCATTAGAGTTTAAAAACCCAACTGCTGAGATCAGACTTTAAGAGCTACCTGGACATGTCTGCTATGTGATGATGACTGTGGAAGGTGGGAAGGATGGTTGCTGTCTCTCCACTATGCTGGTGCAGCTGATCACGGCTGAAGGCAGTGTGCTCTGTGGTGCTGGTGTGCTGTGTTTTTTTTTTTCCTCTTTTTAAAGGACAGGAAGAGGATTTCCCCAGTGATCATTTGGCTGAGAAGGAGAGAGAGGGTGAGAGAAAGAGAGAGACAGAGAGGCCATGCTGCCAGCTCCAATCTAAATCACGAAGTTGACCTCAGTCTCAGACTTGGGGGGG
>NW_005187696.1:353620-394028 GCF_000239375.1 Pundamilia nyererei | reverse complement strand
GGGGGGGATTCACCAAGAGGTTTGCAAAAAGCAAGTCAGCCATGAGTTGATGATCTCCACAAGGCATCTATAAAAATTATATGTATGCATCCACACAGGAAGTGCATCACTTTGAAGCTGAACGTTGGTGCTTAGCAGATGTTACCGATGGCCAACTAATATGGTAACCTTTGAATGTATTTACTGCAAATCATATGTCAATTACATTACCCTGTTATGCTTATTTAAAGCTCTGTTTCTTTATTACTTTAGCTGGTTTAAAAAACGTCCTTTGCTCGGTGTAACACTTTAGTTCATCCACTGCCTGAAACAAGCGATTCTACGCTCTCCTTCCCTCCCGATAAACAACTTGCTGTTTCTCTGGGATGAGCGACTTCTGACTCGCAGGATTACTTGTACATACACTCAACTCATTATTTGAAACTTCTGTTTAAACACAGTGACAGAATATAAGAAAACGCACATCAGGTCCAAAGTCTAACCCCAAGTCCAACGTATTAAAAACAACTGTACAGACATTGATTCTTGTGCTATATGAGCGGTCAGATTCACGATCTGATTGGAACTGGCAGCATAAACTCACCCACTGATAGCTCGAATGCCACATACAATAACTGTGTTGTGTTTGTGTATAAATATTTGCTCCTATATTGTGTATATTTGTACCACCTCTGTGAGGCACATTTACATGTGTGAATTAGAAAGCCAGCAGTACCCTGTCTGAGCCTTAGCCCGGTTGCAGCGTGGCTTTCATTCACAGTGATAGTGAGTGCAGTACAAACACAGCAGGTCTGGAGACGGCCGC
The DNA here is from genome assembly GCF_000239375.1 of Pundamilia nyererei. Taxonomy (NCBI): domain Eukaryota; kingdom Metazoa; phylum Chordata; class Actinopteri; order Cichliformes; family Cichlidae; genus Pundamilia; species Pundamilia nyererei. Next base: position 393,223 of record NW_005187696.1, on the reverse strand, counting down.
TCTGACCTTGGACAGCTCAATCATCCTATTGCCGTGTGTGTGTGTGTGTGTGCGCAACTGTATCCCTGTATAAGCGCGTTCTATTTAAATACCCTGCAACATAGATTGGTAACACTGAGAGTGGCAGCGTCGCGTCTTGTTGGTTATATAAGATCATCAGGGAGGATATTGGGAATGCTACAGACTAGCAGGAAAGGGAAAGATTTAGGAGAGGTCATAGAGGAAAGGAGTTCAGGGCTGCTGAAGAATACAGGCATGGTTTTAGTGCAACAGGAAAAAAACCTGATAATCATTTGTAGAGGATGGCAGTGCGGGATATGGTTGGTGGAGATGGTCTCAGCAATGTTAAATTCATGATTTGAATTTCTGGGCCAGTGTTTTCCGTTTGTGCTTCGATGGCGAGGGAAGAATTCAGGGACGCATCGCCCGGTCCGTGTCTGCGTATGTTTGCTGGTGGCCTGAACTGCGTCACACTGCAACGGTCACACACACACTCGCCGTTTCCCTCGCTTCGGCAGGACGAAAAGTCATATCCTCAGGCGGATTCTGCTGACTCAGTTGCTGTTTATTTACCTTCCAGTCACCACCCAGAAGAGTCTCTTGGGCTGATCCAACAGGGCTAAAAATCAACTGTGGTGCCAGTTTCCAGCTGTCACTGTGTCCTGACAGCTTCCTCCAAGTTCAATTGGCACACAGATCCAGATTCACAGATTCATGTCTGCAGTGTTGCCACTTTAGGTTCTTAAATAAAAATTAAAAATGACTCTTGATCCCAATTTTTTTGTGATAAAGTCTGAAAAAAAAGGGGGGGGGGACTGAATTTCAGCTGTTGATCTCTGGCCCATGTAAAAGACACTCAGTGGGTCCATGCTTCCAAGTCCTTTGTGCACGGTGAGTACATATATCTGTATTTTTATATCTCTGTGCATGTTTATGTGTATGCGCTGCAGGTAGAGGGGGAGCTCCTTTTAAATGAGAGGTGAGGTAGAATCTGCCAGTTTCAGGCGGGACTTGAAATGGATACAGGCGATGGGGAGAAGCCTGAAGAGGTTTCCACAACCACCACCATGTGCTAGTGCTGAACCTAACACAAATCAGTGGAAAGCTGAGGGCGCGGACCATAGAGCAGGGGGATCCAATGGGATACTCAAACACTGACCCAAAGACACAGGAAGTGTGCACAACTCAGGAGGAGGAAGTGCTGATCACAAAACAACTGAGGTAATGCATGTGGTAATAACTAAATGGGTGTTTAATATGCATATGAGTATGTGAGGTAAAGACAACAGGAGGTATGTGTTGGAGAGGTATTCCAGCTGTGTATAAATATAAGCAGACGTCCTGTGTATGCTATATTTAGTATAAAACAACGTCGCAATCAGCTTTTCTCTTCCTGGATGCTTAAGATGCCATGACTAAATCAGTGCTTTCTGAGGAACGGGGCTGGAGCTGGCCATTTCAGCAGCTAATTGCCAGTTCGGGTATAATGGAGGTAAAGATGATCCAAATCCACTCAATCCAATGAACAAGAAAAAAAAGTATTATTTTTATTTTTTATTTTGGTAGATCATGAATGAAAAATATGTTTTAGAATAAATCTCCTTATAACTCCATGCTGCTACTGTTGACATGGAAATGATAAAAACAACATCCTATAACTCCTGAAGAAGCAATAAAGTAATAGTGACTGATATTCTGGGAAACAGGATTTCTTTCTTTGCTTTCTTACTTTGGTAAAAATAACACAATTTCCAAATCTGTCCTTTAAAAAATAAACTACAGCCAATAAAAACACTAACTTAGCACAAAACAGGAAATAATAAAACATCTGGCTTTAAACATTCCAACAAACAACAACAACTAAGCTAAACATTAAAAAAAAAATCATCCACAGCCACCGCCGTGCTATGAATCCTGGGATAGGCTGGGCAACAAAGGATACACCCGACAAATCCTTCAAATCTGGGGAAAAGGAGGACGCATTTGTGGGCCGCATTTGGAGCAGCCCTCGAATTGGGACAGCCTTCATCGCCTGGCAGTGACGATGCTATGCTAGCATAGCTTAGCATAGCTTAACATAGCTATGCTAAGCTAAGCAGTCGCTAGCGTTAGCTTCAAATACAGCATAAGAATGGTATCAAACTTTATATTTAAGTCACAGCAAGAAAGAAAGTAAACCTGTTTCCAAGAATATCAAACCATGTCAGTAAACAAGGAGAATTTACTGCACAAAGATGGATATCAAATCCACTAAAGTAAAACACTTAGTGATCACAGAAAGCACCGTGATGTTCATGACATCTTGTAACCTCTGATGCACTACAGTAATTAATACCTATGGGTTCAGTGTCCCAGGCATGGATTAAGCCCAGTTCCACACTTGAAGGAAAATTCAATGAAGATTTCAACTGAAAACAAAGTTTTTAGTGTTTTTTTTTAGACTGGGTTTAGTCTCTGCTCAGGAAACAGAGCGATACCATCTCGTGTCTGCAGTTATAAGACATATCTGTATATAAATAAGGGCTTCATACAAAGTTTTCTCACTGTAGCTTGCATATGGTTTGACTAAATATTACACGAGTCTGTGTTTTCTAATCAGAAAGGTAATATTGTTTGAGGTAATATTGTAGGGGTGTCTTTTGTGCATGTACACCATGTGCCTGTGTATACACGAGAGAGAGAGGTCAGTACGTGAGGGAGGTAGGTCAACAAAGACTCACGGGGCCTTGGCAGGTTGAGGGCTAGGCTGCGGACAGAGGATGACTTTGCAGTTAAGGAGATGCGAGGGAGGTGTAGGGATTGAAAGAGAAGCTAATGATCAGGTCCCAGAGATTAAAACAAAACAAAACAAAAAAAGCACTTATCTGAGGTGATAGGTGGCTGTGCAGCTAGTAGAAACAGAACCAAGCCCCTCAGTTTGCATTAGTCAGGAGCAGTACAGCTGTGTATCCATGGGGGTGCAATTGTTTGCATATAAATACACTTTTTATGGTGTATGAATGTGTGAATAGCTATGTAAGTATTTACACTGCTTGTACTTTGTGTGTGTGCCTAGTGAGACTGATTGCATTCCTCTGATAATATTGATGTGTGCTTGCTGGTGGTGGATGTTGTAGTTGCTTGACAAATCAAAAAAACAAAACAAAACAAAAAAACACACAAAGGGGCAACAAGAGAAATTTACAGAGTGTGTTCTCCATGAAGAGAAAAAAAAAAATCCAGTTTTTCGTCCTCGCTTGTCCTTCAGCCAAACTTCCTCTCAAAGCCACCACAAAAGTGTTCTTTCTGAGGGTGATGTACAGTTACACTTCCTGGTCCTCGAACACCTCCAGGAAGAGCGGGGGAAACAGTTCATTGGGACACTCGACCTTCATGTGAAGGAAACGGCTGGCGTGGCAAGCCCCAATCATGCGCAGGTCTGTCACCTTCATCAGCAGCTTGGGCCAAAAATGGGGAATGTTGTGCTTGCGGTAGTTTATATAGTGCTCGAACGCCAGAAGGTAAGCCTCTTGGCACTGCTCAATCTTCTCCACGCTGGTCAGCCCTGAACGGTCTGCAGGCAGTAAAGAACAAAGGAACAATTACATGGGAAATGTGCCCTCCGCTGCCTGGTTCCTTTTAAAACAGGAGAAAGATTGCAAATTGAAATGCTGCATACATTTTTCTTGGAGAGGGCAGAATAAGTGATGTGACGTTGGAACACTTTTGCAAGTATATGATGTCTCGATAAACAGAGCAGATATTTGAAGTTTACACAGCTACATTCTCACCTGAAAATATCTTAAAAGTTTATTTTGTGACCCAGAAAGAGTAATCAGAGTATTATTAAAATAAATAGCTGCTACCATTGTTGCCAGCTGGAATTAGCTGGGCTGCGCTATGAATTCTGGGATAGGTTGGGCCACGAAGAATACACCCAACCAATCTTTCCATTCTGGGGATAAGGAGGACACATTTGTCAGCCACATTTGGAGGAGTCTTTGAATTTGGACATCCTTCGCCACACCACTGTGACGTAATCGGCCTACAAATACGCTCTCCGAAGGATGCGGCCCCTATTGTAGCACAGCTACAATACCAGACACGCATTCCTGCCATCTTCTGTTTCAGTCTGTTATAAAACTCTTAAATCCTACTACTTATTCCTGCGTCTTTAAGGATCTTGCAAAGCTTCAAACGACGCATCAACTATTAAAGTAGTTGTCAACGATTTTGATAGTCGACAAACCTAACTGAAAGTGGCAAAAGTGTGGCAGTTCAAACACTGGAACTGCGTGTTTGCAACCAGAGAATTAGCACCCATCAGCTACAAGGGAAAAAAGCCCAATATTCACAATTTGGAAAAAGTTGCTGTGTTCAGTATCTTTACCCCTAAAAATATCTCAAATGTACACAGAAGCAAACACACCCTGACAGAATTCCAGCAGCAGCATGTCCATAAATAAGCTGCCGTAGGTCATCCTAGGTCTTGGAGAGATTCCAGGACCTTGAATGACCTGCAGGATCTGCTCTTCTGATCTGCAGTGATGCACAGTGCTTTGCTTTCCAACTATCAATCATGCCGATACTGTCTGTCCCTCCCTTGTAGTGTTGTTCAGATATTATTCTGAGTGTATCACTGCACGCTAGTTACATCATTTCAACTATGAAACAGAGAATTAGAGATTTATGAGAAACTATTATTGCATTTTATTTTATAGCAGATGGTTTTGTGAATAAGCATCTAATATAATCAATGTTAAGGTTCAGTGTTGGGAAGGTTACTTTTAAAATGTATTCCATTACAGAATACAGAATACATGCCCCAAAATGTATTCTGTAACCTATTCCGTTACGTTACTCAATGACGTATTCTGAATACTTTGGATTACTTAATATATTATCGTGCTTTTTACAACAACGTGAATGTACTATTGCTGTGTGATTTATTACTATTACTGAAGGTCTGCGACTCCGAACTGTAGTAAAGGGACCTCTGACTAATACGGCGGGGTCCCTGTCGGGCTCGTAGCCGAAAAATAGCTCTACTTTGTTGTGTGGGTCAACTTTTCTTGCGAGAGACAGAGAGAGGCGTTGAAAGGCTGCTCCAACGGAACTTAGTTTTTGCACGAACACAGTGTACAGTCGAGTCCTAATAGCTTACTTACAACTGGGCTCGTCAGGCACTCTTCTTGGCTGAAGTGGTTATTATTATATTTACATGCTTCCAGCTCCCGTTTTTCCTCGATGACAACTCGTACCTTTCCACTCCCCTTTTTCTCGCTCCTCGCGCTCACAGACCCATAATGTGTATGGCAGTCCATTCTCCCAGCAGCACGGACTACACTGCCCATGATGCTACATTCTTTAGAGCTAATGCTGCCGCCTGGAACAACAGAACGTAGCTGTCAAACAAAACCCAAACAGTCCTGACCCGCGACAATATGAAACAGGAAAGTACCGCCGTGTAATCCATTTATTTCAACAAAGTAACTGTATTCTGAATACCACCTTTTTAAACTGTAACTGTAACGGAATACAGTTACTCATATTTTGTATTTTAAATACGTAACGGCGGTACATGTATTCCGTTACTCCCCAACACTGTTAAGGTTGCATCTGGGTGTCTTTTACTTCACACTTTGAAGAAATCCACCTCAAGTGGGGCTTTGTGGCCCAGCTTCAGAGACAGTGACTGTCTAGGAATTAGGGCTGTGTGGTGATAGGATTAAAAGCAGATTAGACAAGATTATTCCCATTCAGGTTGTTTAGGGAGTGTGGGAATTTAGTTAATGTGTTTTTCCCTTTTCCATCAGTGTGCAAATAAAGCCGGTGTGATCAGCTTTATGTCTGTGGTTAAAGTCCGTCAAACTGTAGGTACCATGGTGGACTTTTAGCATTAGAGCAGAACTAAAACTACAGGGCCAGTCCCATGGTGGGGTTTTTTCCACTACAAATGATTGAAAAATGGGAAGCAAATAACTTCCTTACAAATATCTTTAAATGGCAATGAGCAAGCTCCACCTGCACCAGTGTAAGGACTGACCATGAACGCACTGGAAACTGCAAAGTTGCCTAATTGCCATCGTTCTGGGACACAAAAGAATGTTGTCAGAAAGCTCCTTACAGAGTGGAAGAACAGAAGTCTGCTATTCTTTCCAGCTATCTCCCGTTTAATGACTGAAAACAATTGAAAATGTGATTTCTGTCAGGAGGGCACTCTGCCCTTCTATGTGATTATATAGAGAGACTAAAGGAGAAGCAGCAGCAAGACCCACCACAGAAAATAACAGGCAGTCAACTCCATTATTTACAGTGCATGCAGAAAGTAAGTATTCCTGTTACTTGTTCCACATTTTGCCATGTTATGTACACCCTGTTTTCCCTGATCGTCTGTTAGATGTTTCTACAACTTGATTGGAGTCCACCTGTGGTAAAGGCAGTTCAGTCTCTGAACCTCAGACTTTCAACAGGACAATGACCCTGAGCACATAGCTTAGATAACAAAGGGGGGCTTGGGGACTACTATGTGAATGTCCTTGAGTGGCCCAATCAGAGTACAGACTTGAAGCTGACTGAAGATCTGTGGAGGGATCTGAAAATAGCTGTGCAGTGATCAGTGATACTCCCCATTTAATCTGATGGAGTTAGAGACACTCTGCAAAAGAAAATGCCCCAAAATGTGCTTAAACGAAGTACTGAACAAAGGCTGTGAATACTTATGTACATATTTTAGCTTTTTGTTTTTAATAATTTGCAAAATTAATCTGTAAAAAAGATAAAATGTGGAACATTTGAAGCACTAAATAATTTACACTAAAACTGTACAAGCAATACAAAAGAGCCAGGTGGAGTGGGGTTGCAAAGTGGCATGCAGAAGCATACAGCAACTATAATCCTGAGGTTGACTTCGTAGACGGTCAGAACCACCACACCTGAGATTTAACATCAAGTAATGTTATTAATGTTTTTTTAAACCTACCAAACCATAAAATTAAAAAAGAGAAGACAAATCAATCCTGCTATTATTGGCTGATTTGTACTCGGTGAGTGGAGCAATTTCATTGTGTGATGTAGCAACAGTGACTTAGTTTCCAACATAGTGTCGCATTAATGTGAAAAAAATCATTGTTGTTTTGTTTTGAAACATGTTTCAGGGAAAAAGAAATTGTGTTCTTTCATAAGACCACAAAAGATAAAAAAAAATCCTCACTTGTTGGTTCATATATGAATATATTTTCAGTGTAAAGATTGTGCTGGGAATACAACCTGAAATCTAACAAAACCAGTGTCGAATGACAAACATCACATCTTTTCTCTTAAACAGATTTTAGACGATGGTAACAATATTTGTTTTTCACCTGAGCTCATGAGCAGCACCGCCTGCATCAGCGCCACCTCCGAGTCATCCAGATTAAATTGTGCTAGACTCTTGCCCAGATCAAAGATGGCGTCCGACACCACGCCCAGCCCGCCGTTCTTCAGCTGCTCGCGTTTCACAGCCATCTCGCCGTTTAGAGTAAGAGTCTCGCTGTCGGGATCGTAGCGCACAGCAGCACGCAGTGACATGATCTCCATGCAGCAGCCTTTCAGCAGGATGATCTGGTCCTCACAAGGCAGCTGGGAAACAAGATTTGAGCTTGTCAGGAAATGAGGCAATGCTGAACTTCAATCAGAAAATTCTGTCCTGGAAGTCAACAGTTGTGTTTGTTTTCTAAACTATTGAGACATTGATGATATAATAGTAACTAAAAGCTAGCTAGCAAATATTAAGCAATTTGTTACAAAAATAAAGTTACACCAACTGCAATGATCTTTTCAGTTTTTATTTACATTGACACAGTGTCCCGACTCTTTCACAACAACAAACAGAAACACACAGTGAAATGGATTAGGACTGCTTTTCCTCCACCCCATTATAAGAGTTGAAGGGTTATAATATTCTAGTCACAACAAGTCCTTTGCCAGGCTTTATGTAACCAGGAAGCCCCTACAATATACATGATGAGTGCACTCAGTTAGGTGGGAAGACATGCGATGGCACTTGCTCACAGATCGTTTGCACAGAGAGCAAAGCAATATCAGTAAGTGGTGAGTCACCACTTAATACAGAGAGAGAGGGAGACAGCGGTGGGGGTGTGGGGTGGATTAGTCGGTGTAATCCCAGCTGACCCGCAGCAGGACAAAAGCTTCAGATGGAGGAAGTTCCCAATCAAAAGACCCAGCTTAGGTTAACGAGCTTGTTAGTGTTTTAACGGCGAGCTACGCTCACAGTCTGCCTTTAAACATTACCGTGAAACCAGAGTATGCACACGTGTAGTTTAGATAACAATGTTAAATCATTTACAGCCGTCTAATCCAAAGTGGAAATCAGAATTTAAAGAAATGACAATAAAGAAACTCAGTGTTAATTTCAGTAAAAGTGGAAGCTCGAGAGAGCGACACATTTTTAAAGCCACTGGATTGAATTGTTCTTGTCTTTGAAGTAGACGGGCTATATTTAGGTACTGTGTGAGCTGACATTTTGGGAAAAGATATAAAAGACTGAAATGGGGGTTTGGAAACCTTTCCTGGGGCACAGAGTAAGAAATCAGACTGCTGCTGATGTTTCTCTTAAAACTTGTCTCTTACTGAATGCAGCATAAACTTAAACAATACTATCGCAGATTTTTAGAAGCCTCTTCAGTTAAATGTTGCACATTATTTACTGAGGTTCTTTAATCTGTACTGCTAACTGATCTTGTTACCCGACTTTCATGTTAAGAGTAATTTCTGTTGATGACAGCTGGGGTCACCCATAAGTTCATGATATCCAAGCCAGAAGGCAACACACTGGGCCAGCTGAAGGAAAGTTAAGTTGAAGAGTTGCCATTGTGACACATTGGAGGAGATCCAGCATATAATGCAAAGGCACAACTGCAAGGGACAGAATGGGACTTCCAGGCAGTGATCTAGAAATAGCAGCAGAAGTGGAAGCAGTCCAGAGCTGCACGAGAACATGACCTTCACGGTAAAATGATTTTGATGGCAGGCAACAGTTTGATGGCACAGGTTGCCTGGTGGGAAGCGACCTGTCGGCAAACAAACGCAAACACGTTGCAGTCAATCGGAGGCAGGCTGTGCTGATGACTGCAGCTCGTCTGCATCTCTTTTCAATAAGAGATTTGACTCAGCTGGTTGTATTCTGCTTATATTCCTACATAAAAGCAATACTGATATGAGTCTATGTGATTTACTGTTAAATTGCAGTCTTGCAGCAAATATGTCACAATTTAAAGAGAAATATCTGATTTTTTTCTTTGATGAGGTTCTGTCTGGACTGGAATGTACGCCACTAATGTGAAATTTTGTGTAATTGAAACTTTTGTGTATATAAACAGCAACAGTTTTGCGATTATCCCAACTCTGTCATCACGAACAGATTGCATGCTAACTTAATCCTGTTCAGCTGCAAACTGATAGCAGACGAAATCCATCTTACAGCTAATGTTTCATATTAAAGATATCCACATAAAAAGCAGATTTGTTTTATTGTACTATAAATCTAGTCCTGTGTAAGCGGGATGTGAGGAAAAGTCAGAGTCTGTCTGGAGCACACACACAGCATCCAAGGCAGAGGATCCTGACTTGTGAAGTTATCACTGAATAAAAGGCGAGAGTGATCGGAAAGTTGGAAAACTGACGTGATGTGCGAGTAGAATCAAAGACTGAAGATAAATACAAAACAAAGAGTGATGTAAAGCCCCACGCATACCACATACCTCTGAAAACATGGGCAGTTTCTTGGCAAAGTCGACGACGCGAGTGATGGCAGGGGTCATTATCTTGGTGAACTCGCTGAAGACTTCCAGATCCACCTTATCTCCGTCTGAAGTGGGCATCATAGGACCCTGGCCAATATCATCAGGCTAGAAAGGAGACATTGTTCAACTATTAAATACCACAAGAAATATCTGCTGAATGAGGCGCTTAACGCCCGGCCTGTGGGTTGATTCTCTTTGCAGAGGAGGCGTATCAAAGAAGCTCAAGGAAAAATGGAGTCGGTTTAGGAGATTACAGCTTTAGAAGAACACGATGTAATATAAATGTAAATGCAGCATATACAATGTTACGTTATGATGTTACAAAACGGAAACAAATATTTAAAACTGCATGTTTCTGGTCTTTGATGCCATCTGTTCAGCGGTGTGTGCAAGATGCAAATCACATCACAGTCGTTGCATTGTTTTAGTTTAAGCACATGAATGTTCGCTCTTTTGTAATATGAGCACAATGCCTAAGAAATTATTTCCAGTTGCTGGCGAACGCTACATAAATAAAAGTGAGCTGAATCGAACTGTAACCTGAAGACTGTTAAAAACTTTAAAGCCGTCTTTACCTTCATGGAACTGTTGCCTGGGAACAAACATCTGACCTTTGCGTCAAGGTAACCTTTTGAGGTTTAAAGCACGTGCGCCTGCACGTTACACTGATCACATGGGACGCCACAGAGCAAGCTGGCCATGATGAAAAGGAGAGCTCTCAAAACGGCTTCTTTTGAAATGAAAAGAAGTCGCCTTCTTTTATGTTGATGTTTGATATCTGAAGTGGAACTGACTTTCAAGGCGCTGTTGAATTCTGGAATAACGAGCTACATGAAAGAAGGAAGGAGCTGTTGCGAGGACCAAACAGCAGCCCGATTCAAATGCCCAGATCTGTGTTATGTAATTTTTTTTGCAGTTTCTGCTGCGTTTTCATAATCTAAGATGATGCTTTATACTTTTTCCATCTCTGTTGCTGTATAATTTACATTTTTGCTTTCTATAATCTTCATATTTGTTATCTCTAAAGCACCTTGGGTGTGCAGGCAGTCATTATTGGACCGTTTGGAAGTTTTTTTTCCTGCACGGGATCCTTCTCGGTCACATTGAATAGATCTGTGTGTAATAAATACATTTTTGCATGACGCAAAAGAGCGATTGTTGGCAATTAAGGTGCAAACGGCACCTCGGTTTCCTCCACGGGCTGTGTGCCACAGCCACGGCTGACACAGACGAACAGCGTGATGTAAAACTCTGCAAAGCTTTACATCACTTTTTACAGCAGTGTCATGTTCAGTTCTCTGAACTGAACATGACACTGCTATTGACTTTCATGTGAAAAGATTTCTATTCTAGTTTATGCAACAGTGCTCAGCCTAAAGGCGATGTCCACTCAACTAAAAGCCTACCAGGAATTTGCGCTTCTGTTTCCAGCTGGAGCCCTGGGCGTTGGTGTGCCGGTGGGCTTCGGTCACCATCCTGATCAGCTCCCACTCTGCGGTGTCTGGCTCTGGCCTCGTCTGTAGCATCCGCATCATTTCCTCTTTCTTCCTCTTCTCGCGATTCTCCTCGATCAGACGGCGCTTGGCCACGCGCTTTGAGTCATCCAACACCACTATCAGACAGGGGCAGGAAGAACACAGCAACATGGAATTGTTCTTTTTTCTGTGAGAGATGAAAGCCTGCCAGTTTAGTCAAAAATAGGCACAGTGAACATGCATTATTGGACCGAGGAGCTCTGATATGTTTGTCTACAGCTGAGCTGGAAACCTTTCCAATGCAGTAGCTGTTGATCGTAGGTTTTACACTGAAAGGACTTTGATAATAGGCTAATTATGCACTACGCCTGGATGACTCTTTCACAGAGTGCCTATAATCACAGCTCTCTTCCAACATGAGTACTCTGTGCACATTCAGAGTCAGTAATAATCAATCCCTTCCTTTAAGGACACGGGCTAAATCAGTTTTAGCAAACGTGTTCCAAACATGACAACAGAAGCGGAGAATAATCACAAATAGATGTTACTTCTGTTGCATAACACTTTGTAGTAAAATCCTATATACGCTGCTGTATAAAGGCACAAACAGCTTGCATACAAGGTTGCACAGATGATATCCTGGTTACGCACTCAGTGCTAATAAAAGCACCTACTTTTGTGTACACTGCCATCCTCGTGCTTGCAAGGAGCTCTGGTGACACTGAGTGTGTTTATCAGACGTGACTGAAGTCTCCTCCTCTGCTAATCCACTGCAGTAAATGGCTTACAAATTTAAAGCACTAATGCTGCTAAAGCAAATACTAAAACAAACATAAAGAAGTAAATATGCTACAAATATTCTAAATGTGTGTGCGAGGGTTTTTTTAAACATCCTGGGAAACATCCACACAAGCAGATGCACTTGCAAAGATGCTGATGAGCATGTGAGAGTTCCCCATTATTCATCACTCTAACTAGTTAGACTGCAACGTTGTGCAGAAATCTGTGTGAACACCCAGTAACACGTTTTTGCAAATTTTGAAAGGGTGTACTGTTCATCTCAAATTAGAGTCCAGTACAAAGTTTTTATGTGAGAACAAAAGGCTCAGGCTACCCACGCATGCACGGGTTTCACGCTTCGATGCTCTTGCCTCTCACTTACTTTGAATGGGGCTGTGGATCCATCGTTCTGTTTTGTTTGTGATGAATATTTCCCTCTCTGTGCTTGAGGATAAGGATGACTGATTGTTGTAGTTGTATGTGAACAACGCTAGATGCCGAGAGCTAGCTTAGCTCATGCTAATCAAAGCTCCGTTAGCTTGTTTTATGAAGGATTTTTATAGATGCTATAGATGATTATGCCAGCACAGCTTCAGGCACAGCTACTGCCAAACACTGTAACAATGTGCACTGCTCACGTGGGCCGAAAAAGATAAAGCCAACACAAAAGTAGCAAAAACTACTGCATAGCTTCACTTTACATAAAAATGACACAGTGCATGATTTCTTTCTTCTTCTTCTGTTTTTTTAATCAATCCATCTGGATGCTGAGATTGGTGCAGGGGTTTGACAGGTGTCACAAATCAGGGAGCTAACTCTAGCCTCTGAACTGGACCTCTTCACCCTGTTTGTGCTCCTGCTGTCTTTTGGAACATTTTAGTGGAATTAACTGAGCAACAATTTGACTCTCTGTGGGGTAACACAGCGAACATTTTGATTTTGATGAGTAAAATTGTAGTATTTTTATCACTTTATTACTCAGCACTGGTTAGCAGCTATCAGCACTTGTACATTTGATGAATGCCCGTAGCTAAGCACACTTGCAGGCATTATCAGATTAACAACTAATCACCTTCTCTTCTAAATAGAGTAACTTCTGGCTCTAAAAGTCCAACACAGCAGATAAAACTGAGAAGTTACAATCAACTAGCACCGTAACTGCCAGACACAATCGATTTTACTTTTTTATTTCTATGTGAAATATTTATTTTTACTAGTTACTAGTTGTAATTTTTTTGTTTTACTTTTCTGTTGTGCTTTCTAGAGTGAGTTACTTTCTCTGCACAGCACCTTCAATCTGCCTTTGTGTAAGAAGGCTGCTTTTTAAATAAATGAACCTCGGTGAACTAAAAATCATTACCTCTTCTCTAAAATCTATGACGAGCTTAAAAACAAACAAAAAAAAAAACTCACAGTCCATGGCCATGCCCACAGAGATGCATTTCTTAAAGCGGCACAGCTGGCACTGGTTGCGCGTGATCTTGTCGATGATGCAGCAACCTTCATATTTACAGGAGTAGGACGGATGGAGGTTCTTCTGGATGGTCCGACGGAAAAAACCCTGAGGAGAAGGAAAGGGGAACAGGTGTCTTCCTGTTAAAAGGGAGTTTTTTCTTCCCACTTTCACCAAAGTGCTTGCTCATAGGGAGTCAATATGATTGTTGGGTTTTTCTCTGCATGTATTATTATAGTTTCTACCTTACAGCATAAAGCGCCTTAAGGTGGTGGTCAGAGGGCCCGGTGGCGCCTGTGTCCGGCAGCCTGGCCTCTGTCAGTGCGCCCCAGGGCAGCTGTGGCTACAATGTAGCTTGCTATCGCCAGTGTGTGAATGTGTGTGTGAATGGGTGGATGACTGAATGTAGTGTGAAGCGCTTTGGGGTCCTATGGACTAGAAAAGCGCTATACAAATGCAGGCCATTTACCATTTACCAAGGTGACTGTTGCTGTTATTGGGGCTGTATAAATAAAAATGAATTGAACTGTTGTGAAAATTAAATCCACCAATTAAATGTTCTTGTGTTCTGATTACAATAAAACAAGTTCATTAAATGAGTCACATCACAAGGCATGTTGGTGACTGTGAGCCAAGATCCTGTTTGCCAAAAATCGTGAAGTAATGAACTGATGGCATGACTGAACATCTCTCGCAAGCTTGACACGAGACGGTTCGATTGGAATAACACAGCAGACGTGGTTTACAAAGACCTGGTTTGAACCAAAAGTGGAGCGAGGTAGGAAGTGTTACTCTGTTATTTGAAAGTTAAGTGAATACGAAACAAGTGTTTCTGCCTGAGGAAACACATTTAAATGTAAATGTTGCTTCCCTGTGAGTGTGTTATATTGAGAATAACTGCAGCCAGTTTGAGGGGCTGCTGCCAGGCTGCCAGTCCTTAGATAATAGATCAGTTCTCAGCACCTCTGTGCCAGCCATCAAGGAGTCTGCTGGCAACTCACTAATGTACAGTATGGCACATATCACTGTATTTGACACAGGAGATTGATGCTTCCTTTAGTGATTTTTCCCTGAATGTCAAACTGCTAAACACCTGGATTCTAAACATCATAAAAGGCTGTTTTTCTGTAGCCCACAAATCAAAGGGACAAATAAAGACGCTATCAGACGTGTCAGACATGAGGCCCGATCACAGAATGGAAGGAACCAATCTTTCCACTCTTTGGCTGTGCTTTGTAAAATTGCAGTGCACAGGGGGATGGGACTTTTTACTCTTGTTTTGTGCTGAGAAACTCATTTTTTTAAACAACATTTAGAGTATTTAAGGTGGAAGTGTTAATTTCCTGTGTGTGAATCCTTGTTTTACAGCCTTCTTACTATCAAAGAGCCGGCTGCTTTGAGTGAATGTGAAACTGCACTTATTTTTCTAAACACGTGTCAGATTGCTCATCTGGTCATGTGGAAAGGGTTTATAAATATGAGCATTTTCAAAAACCACTTGTTTACATTAGAAGAAAACTTGGCGTAGCTTATGAGGCAGTGGTGTTACTGGTCCATTCTACTTCACATCAAACTCAACTTTAATTGGTTTTATGAACTGAGACCAGTCTGACAGCACTGATGTGAACTGTAGTGACAGATTTTCAGTGAAACTCACCTACTGTGTATATTAGGACACCAAATGCGTTTTCATCTTGGGCTGCAATCAGTCCCAAACAAAGTCGTCATTCTTACTCATGCTGGGAGTACAGCAACTGTGGTACCAAACAGACTAAATAAAGACTAAAGTGATTTCCTTTAAATAGTAAAAACTGAATATTTTTAAACCAGTCATGCTGCTCAGTCACATGAGGATCGTTAACAACCTAAATTGTGTAGGATGGATTGTGGCGTGATCAGAAAGTAACAAAGAGGCTATTGCTACTGAAATTGCATGAATGCTTGTTAACATGGTTCAAAGGTTGCATAATACTCAAATTATAGCAACACTGCAGGGGCGTTTGGGAGCTATGTAACTGCTGTATGCTATCCTGAGAAAAAGCTCCTCTCCACTGCAGAGCATCTATTCAGCTCTCTGACTACATACATATTGTAGCTGCACAGAATGAGCTCATCTTCATCTACACAACAACACAGCTCTGCATCAGTACGAGTGAAAGAAATGGTGTAAGATATTACTGAGGTGGATTAATACAAAGCATTAAGAATGAGACAGCCTGAACATACTAAAATCTGAGGTTGGAGAATGAATTTTGATGGTAGCTTTCAGCTCGGCTCCGGATTGAACAAAAGACTCCTGAGGGAACTAGCTAACCTCATCAGAATAATTCAGTTAGCTGCGAAAATACATTGAGCTCACAATGGTTCTTTCTTACTGATCCTTCAGTGTTTCCTAAAGAAGTAAATGCAATTTTTATGTATAGAGTGAGGTGGGAGTGGGGGCACATGCAGGTGAAAGGAAACATAATCAGGAGGAGTAATCGTAGCTGCCTCGTCAGGGAGCCGACGGACTTTTGTACCATTTTCCTCCGCAGCTTCAATTAGCTTGGCGTAGGGACACATGATTTTGGTTTATGCAGACTCTCATGTTTACCCTACAGAGGCGGCGGGAGCCTATGGCGCTGGAGTTGGAGTCTGTCCAAGACAAGAGACGTCCTGGAGAAACAGCTGAATGTCATCATAACAGTGAACAAGTCAGTTGCTGGTAGGGCAACAGAAGACATGACGGGCTGGGGCTAGCTCGTTAGCAGTGAAAGAACTTACAAATCACACTGTTCACTATCTGCAAAAGTACTAAAGTACAGCACAAATGATACCTGGGCAGCCCACCCAACTTCACGTTTATGTGTTTCGAACACTGAGCTTTTTCACGCTTAACTATTCAGCTACCTGTAGCTCTTTGAAATCAGTTTACAAGACAGTGTGCTACCTTTAAGATTAGGCTTACACCTTCCATTTTTGATAAAACTTATCGCTATGGCCTGAATCTTGCTTACTTATGCTCCAACAGGCCAGGCCGCTGTGGGCTTTCCATGAAACATTTTTTTCATTCACTCTTTTCACTCTCCACATGTTTGCACTCTGTGTTTAGTCATTAGATCTTCTTCCTCAGTGTGTCTTTTGTCCTGCCTTTCTGCCCTGAACCCATTCCTTCTTGAAGATTCTTCCTGTTAAAACAGAGTTTTTCCTTCCCACTCTTGCCAGGTGCTTGCTCATAGGGGGTTGTCTGATTATTGAGGTTTTCTTTCGATTATATTAAGTCTTTACCTTACAATATAAACTGCCTTGAGATGACTGTTGTTCTGACTTGGTGATATATAGATAACAAAGAATTGAAGTAACTGCTTTCAGATTTATAAGTTCCTTTGTGGTGATGTTAACTGTCATTTTAGAGCTGGATCAGCCACCTCTACCTCCTGCCAGAGCTGTCAGAGTGTATAATACATGACAAACTAATATCTGCACCATGTTGATACAACAGAGGTGTTATGTACCTTGCAGCCCTCACAGGTGATGCAGCGGTAGTGGTACCCAGTCGCCTTGTCCCCACACACTACACATGGCTCGTCCTTCTCCAGGTAGCTGGGGATGTACCCTGGAACAGAGACGCTAAGAGCTATAGGAGAGGAAGAGGAGGTCGAAAAGGAAGATAGGATGGAATGAGAGATGGGTGAAGGAGTGCGAACAAGGGAGTACAAGCAAGATGGATGGTGAGGCGTGATGACGTAAGGGCAAGAGTGATAAAGGAAGATCAGGATGAATGGGGTCAGAGGGAGGAAGAGAAGAAGAGGAGAAGTAGTGATGAGGAGGAGTGGAGAAGGAAAGGAGGGGCGAGGATGAGTGTTATCACAGGGGCCTCAATGAAAGACCTGCATACATGGCCCCTACAGACTGTGATACCAGATGAAACATATACACAGTTGCAAGAATAAGACAGTATACCAATAACATGTGAGTTTTGAAGTCAGACGATTAAACTTCATCTTAGTCACAATTACAGACAACACAACCTGATTATTGCCAAGACTTGCACATCAAGATGAGAGAGAGTTCAGTTCATCGATATTTCTTCTCATCACACAGCAAGCTCCATCTCAAAGGTCAGAATTCTGATTTGATCATTCCAAAACCAGATGCTGTAGAGTGCAGCGAGGAATGCCCAGGAATGGCCAACTCTGCCATCTATAATCCAGTTCTGAGTTCCCTCCCCAGACGCCTTAATGCCCACTCACATCCTGGGCCATCTGACCTCAGGAATTCGCATGATAAGGTGGGGCCAGGTTTCACAATGAACACACCCGAAACTCTGGCTGATTGGGACCCACACCCAGTTTCACACCTTGGCTCAGGCGATTAGAGGATCATCAGGGGTCCTTTTGTCCCTCTGTGGGGGGAAACTCCCACTAGGTTTATATCTGGGACTCTCCACCATTTGACCTTAGAACTGAAGAAGCTTCTCGGATGAGAGGTGAAACGTCTTCAAGCAACTTATAGAAGTCCAGACGCTTTTCTTTGCAAGCTCCTTTGACTACGATGACCTGGATGACTGAGAACCTTCACAGACATCAAAACCAGAGTTTTCCTCTTTTTTAGCCATTCTGATATTTGTTCACTTGTGTGCTTTAGGATCAGAAGCTTCATTCTCCTATAATCTTATATGTTTTGACACAATTCTGAATTCCCATGTCCTTCAATGACTGCAAGGATCCTGGCCTTGAGGAAATCAACTCTAAGCCACAATGCTACTTCCACCACACTTCACGGTGGGGATGATGTTTTGGTGCAGTACCTTTTCAGTGTCAGGCAAAAGCTCAGCTTTTGTCTCTTCACGTTACGTGCTTTTTCATGAACAAAGACTAAAGCTAAGTGTAGGGATTTCTGCAAACATTTTACTCCAAACGCTGGGTTCTTTCCAATCTGCCAGGACTGCATGTTGTGTTCTTGGTGACCTGAACTTTGCTCCATTTGTGGGCAGTTTGCCTACCCATGGACTGATGTACAGCCAAGTCTTGTTTTTGTAGCCTTTGCCAGCTTCATACCTCTTTTAAGGTCGTCTAAAAGTTTTGAGCAATGATTGAGGAAGAGTTCACACCAGCCAGCCTTTTTTAAAGATGATAAGACTAGTAAACAGATTTTTTATGGCTTTACTAATAGGGGGAGGGGGGCTCTATAACCAACAACTGCAGTCTCCTTAATAGGAGCACCTCACTCCCAGAACTTTTTGGAGAAATCACTCGCACAAAGTTTTTCTTCCCTGCTTTTGTCTGTAAATGTGACTTAGACTTAAGGTCAAAGATTAAGAGTGGAAAGCCTGTTAATTAAATCCTTGTATAACAACCTTTTTCTTGCAACTTTAAGACAGGCCGTCTTTCCCGCAGACTCCGATATCATGCCAGCTTATAAGGTTTACACTCACATTCCCAGAATTCATGAAATATGCTTTTCATCTTCACATTTCAGTGACTAATTTATTTCTCTTCAGAAGTTTCCTTGAACTCTTTGATCCTCTGAAGTCACACAATATGAATATATGTAACGTACATAAGAATTCTAACCTCTAAGCTGTCATGTAGTTGCACAAGGACCACCAACCACCCAAAGCACAGGTGCAAACAATAACCCACATGTACAGACGCTGCTGGAAATCACAAAAGTAAAGTCTGCTCCACAGGGAGCATACTTCATCAGTCAATCCTCTT
This sequence comes from Pundamilia nyererei, assembly GCF_000239375.1. Classification (NCBI taxonomy): domain Eukaryota; kingdom Metazoa; phylum Chordata; class Actinopteri; order Cichliformes; family Cichlidae; genus Pundamilia; species Pundamilia nyererei. Next base: position 374,034 of record NW_005187696.1, on the reverse strand, counting down.
GTACTACTGAAGCGAAGAAGGAAAAAAAGTAGATCCATTCTGATTCTGTATAATTTCATGCGATAATGTATAATAAACATATAAAAGTGAACGAACAATGCTGTTCCTGAGTTAAGTGGTTTACAGGAAGTCTTTGCATCTTCATCACAGACGGGATTTGCAACATAACTGTTATATCACGACCAAAGCTATCTTGTACAAGACCTACCAACTAATTGGTGACTGGCAACCATTGGGATCTCAGGAAAAAGTGTATTTCCTGACAGTGATGCATCCAAAAATTCCTTGTGACCGTTTTGGTCGTTAGCAGACTAGCACACTCAACTACGGATTCTGTGGAAAATGTTAATTTGTCTGAAACCACACGCAACTACTGTGAAAAGTGTGGCCCAAACCTTTAGCCATCAAGTAAAAGTTGGATCTTTTGAAATGCACTGGTTCCAGCATTAAGGCCCACCTTGTATTAAATGTGAACGTTCCAGTTTTAGTGTGCAGGAAGAGCCCAATTAAAGACATGTCTAGGTTCAAAGACTGTTGTGATTTTGCAATTTCAATACATACAATTCATAATCCAGATTTGTAATTAAGCACCCCTACACCACAAGCTACCACTATGGAAAACACTACATTTGCCCCGATTAATTTGGCTCGACGATATCTGAGGCTAGCATATTAAATCAGGAAAAAAAAAAATCATGAACAAAATACAAAGTTTACAGGTAAATGCTGATTCTGTTTATTTATCCATAACATGAATAATGATTATTGCATACATCTATTTCTCTTCTGATATAATCCATTAAAGATTAGTCCTGAACATTCATAGACCTGCCTAACCAATCCCCCTTGGTTAGCTGATTTGTGTTCAACAAGGCCTCTGAGGGAAACTATACAATGGTGACGAGGAATAATCATATTCCTGACAATAAGGACACCACTGAAAACCCAGGGGAGCTGCCGAGTCACGGATTTAAACCAATCACTGGCCGAATCCAGCAGTACATCAAAAGACATCGTCTTAGAGGAAATATGCTTTGAATTGTGTTCACTTCCATGTGGGGGGTGACACAAACAACACGAGTGAGGCAGAGATAATGAAGTTAGTTACCGGACATGCTCTTCACTGAGCACTGGCTGTTCTTTCTCTTCCTTTTCGGCACATCTGGCCATCTGGGAGGGTGGAGGAGAAGAGGGTGGAAGGGAAAAAAGACATTAGTGATTAAAAAAAGATAACATTATAGCAGCTTCAGGAAAAAAATCATTAATAAGATTTCTTTTTCCAAGCCAGATAATGCAAAGACAGTTTCTGTTTTTTTTTTTGTTTTGTAATTAACTACATTAAAAAAGACATAAGATAACACTGCTAGAAAAACTGGTAGAGAAACGTGGAAACTATGCTGCATTTTAGATATTTAAAGGAATCCTCTCCATAAATATGTTGGTCTGCAGTCATAGACTTACATTTTACATTTGGTTTGCTGGGTAACCAGTCTGACACTTGACATTATATAAGAGCTGTTAGTTTGCTATGAAAATGTTTTTAATTTCTAAAGATCTACTCGTCAAGGTTGTCACTTGTCTCAGACTCTTTTCGCTCTTTACATTGAACCTTTAGCACAGGCAATAAGAGAAAATAATAGTATTCATGGGGTCGTAGTTAATTCAAGAGAACACAAAATAGCTGATGATGTCCTTTTGTACTTGCCGAATGTACTGACCCCCCTGTTCTGGTCGACTGGTTGAGCGTTGTTGAGGAGATTCATAAAATGGAAAAACTTACCTTTTTGTTAAGGCTGCAAGCTAATATTTATACCACGAGATGGGACAAGTGGTTGAAATATATCCGAAATTAGAATTTTTTTTTCTTCCGTTCTCCTGTTTGTGCCTACCCACATCTATGTAAACTCTTGCATGCCTCTCCGAGGCTGCTCTTACATCTGTATATGTGCTGTCAATTCATGGATATAAAGTCAAGTTCTCACTGCCAGAATTGCTTTGTGGGAAAAAGCTGTGCTTTTCAGTCGACTGCTTGTTTTGTTATTGTTGTTTTTGGTTGTTTGTTGTTTTCCTTTTCTGTTAAAATACGTAAAACCTTTATTAAAAACTAAGTAATAAAAAAGAAGAAAATCTTTTTAATTTCTAAGATCTTTCAAGATCTCAGTGTCTCCTTGTCTTGCTTGTTTTGAAATATGTTCAACACGTGGTCCCAAAATGAGTTCCTGTAATAAATTTGCTAAAGTCATGGTTGAGCGTGGTGCTAATTAGCAATCCAAACCACCACAATATGCATGGTAAACAAATACAGCACAGTCTCTTCAAACGCCACTTCAGCCTCGTCTATGGTTACAGCAGAAACAGGCTGGTATATTTGAATCTTGTTATTTCGCTGCACTATTGAGTTTGTTCTGCAAATAGACTTTAGTTTGAGCCCATTTCCTTTTTGTTGCTAGGCAAAATTCTTACCTTGTTTAACCTTACTTGACGAACTATGCTACCCAAGCTAGCTTGAGTAGTGTTAGTCGATAATGGCACAGATCAAACACTTGACCATACACGGTAATGACCGGTTTAAAAACAAACAAATAAAACGATAGAATAAGAACAGGATCGTTTACAAATTACCGAGTGTTGTCGCGTCATTTATGGCGGGCTCTAATGTCAGTTTGTACTGCAAGCATTCTGCACATGTTAGCATACTATGAATGGCTGGATGGACAAATGAACTGATAGGCAACAAAGTTTAACTTCCAACACTTTTGGGGGATTACTGACAAACTCTGGTCACGGATTCAAAACTGAATCATACCAATGCTTCCCATGCATGGAAATGAAGGCTACTCCACTCTATCCTCTACACTTAAAGACTGCACATGCACCATTCATCCCCACCTTCTGTCGCTTTCTATAATTTTGTATCCTTCTCCTTTATCATGCTCACATGACAAATTCTGTTATTTGCAGCAGATTTGGATTAGCACACTCTCTCCATCCCCCCCTCCCTTCCCCCCCATCTATCCACATGTTTGGCTGTTTGCTCCACACCCCTCGCATTCCCATTTTCTCTGTCTCTTTAAAAGCTCTCTCTCCAAACCACTGTCACTTTGTCGGCTCACAGCTACTGCTATATTCCCTCGATCCTCCCAGTGATTTCTGTCTTTCCCTCCGCCCCACCTCTTTCCTCTTCTCCTCCCTCAACTTCCATCAACACTATTAGGTAACACCACTGTCGTCCCTCCTTCCCCCTGCTCACTGGCTGTCAAATCCACTTTGCTCTTCCAACCTAAAAAAAAGAAAAGAAAAAAAATCCTCTGACGTCTCTTTTTCAGTTCTTGCTGCTCTTCACGGTCCATGAAACATATTATCTTTAAAGCAGTGCACATGGTGAGGCAGTAACATGGTGGGAAACTGTCTGCTCTGGTAGCTGATCAATGTAAACTGAACTGGAGTTTATGTCAGTGTTGACAGCTCTTGTATACATTTTCTACAATGTGAAGGAATAACTCAAATGTGTAAGTTGGTGAGGTTTGGAAACATTTCCAGAGAATGATTTAGCGCTACTTGAAATCCAAATCCAACTTAAAAAAATGACAATCCACAGGGGAGAGGAAGTTTACATCTTTTGAAAACTGCAATCATAAAGCTGCAACCATTTATTCCTGACCGCTATGGGGGCAGCAGAACAGAACAGGCTGAAGACGTCCAGCCCTCAGTGGTCTCCATGGTGGTTATAGAGAAGAAGGGTGAACAATTACAGTTTTGTATTTATACATATATTTTTTAGCAAGTTGTTGTGGTGTCTGCCATTTATCAATGAGAAAAACCTGATATGTTGTGAATCTCAGTAAGCTGCAAATCTATGCAAAAGGCAACTGCTAGAGCAAACAATCAGTCACAATTATCAGAGCACAAATCTTTGCGTTTGATTTGCGTACCAAAATCATTCTTAATATCTACTTTCATACCAAACCAATGTGTCCTTAAACATAAACCCGTTAATGAGTTTGTTTGAATGCCTGACAGGATGGTAGCAGGATGTTACTTTGAAATGGGAACATTTATTTTGTTGCCAGACAAACTGGTAACACGCATTTTTGGATAATTTTAGGATAAAAAGAAATGCACAGATCATTTTACATGTTGAGCTGAAACTCAGTCAGCTTGAGTCCTTACAATGGATCTCTTGCAGGTGCGTCACTCAATTGAAAATGAGCCTTAATTGCTCTGAAAAGCAGTGCAGCATTTTCGCATATTGTCTTTTGCATATCAAATATCACCATACCCAACTTTGACTGCCATTCTTATCAATGTGTTGGGACAGAGATACTGCGACAGTTGGACTAGCCCATCTTCCAATGACAGTAGTTTTCACTGTGTGTGGGTGTACACAACTTTCTTATAGATGTCCCCTGGAGTTCTGAGGATTTTCTGCCCTGGCTTTTGGTCTCAAAACGTATGGAATGATCGGTTCTTGTGACACCCTTAATGAGCTTGTTTAAACCATTACCATCTTCGTTAGATTTTAAACACTATAACTACCTAATTAATTAATTGATAACTTTGTGAGTTAGTTGAACAAGCAGTCTTAGGCTGATTTGTTAATGTTACTACTCTTGTAACAAGCTACTTGGCATCCATGCTACGGCAGCTTTAAATAGAACCTTTGCCTTAATGAGATTCCCTTTGACAAAGAAATAAATAGAAACTATCCAAAGTGCATTTCTGTTAAAATATAACATACATTTTGTGAAAATGGAAACAATTATGTGGTTGCAAAGACAGACACAGGAGCTGGTCTAGAGCTCTGTCCTGGGGCATCAGTTGAATGATCTGGATGTGGTACATGCACTCACAACAGATTTATTGTTAAACTAGCAAGGCTTACAGAATCACTAACATCCTTTCAGATTTCAGACATTTCATCAGATGAAAGTAAATTAATGCAATCATCCCTTGGAAATCAAATTTCTGGACTACTGTTATGAATTTGTGACTAATAAACTGGTTTACAGATAGCGAAGACCATAAACAGGACTCAACACACACAGACATCTCATACTTAATCTGTTATGAGCATGTGACAGGGGGCACAGATGCCAGCAGAGCACACACCCACTTCCAACAGACATACACGCAATCGCAGAGATATGCATTCCCGCAATCACACCAACCTGTTGATGCAGTACGGCTGTAAGATATGCATGTTGCTCCTTTTGAAGGAATATCAGCAGGAGATGATGCAGCCCAGCAGCACCGTCTGCTGATCCAGCCTCCCAGGAAGTTACTGCACGTGTCCCACTCAGCCTGGTTCACATGAACACAAGCTGTGTTTGCAGACCTCAAATCCCCGACTATAAGCCTCCCACTGAACTCAGCAACGAGTTGATCCCAGACAAATGCAAAAAAGAACTGAGCTTGAGTTGCTGCAATCAACTGAAACAGACTTCACTAGTAGCTGTGTGCCTCAGACTGGCTGCTGGGAGGAACGGCCACTCTGTTTATTTCCCTCCACCAGCCTGCCTCCCTCTTGCTCTCCCTTCTTTCTAGTTGCTCTCGTCCAGCCTCCCCTCCCTCCCTCCCTCCATGTCTGCACGGCATGGTGTAGTTCCTCCCCCCTTAGTGTCATGCTCTCTGTCATCACAACACAACTCGTCATGCCCAGATTTACCTTGTACAACCTCTCTCTGTCTCTTCCTGTCCTTGCTTTATTACTCACGTTACGCGTTTCTTCAGCGCGACTTTCCCTCTTCTCCCTCTCCGGCTCTGTCACCTGTCGTTCCTGCTGATATTTTTACATTTGACTCCTGTCACTTTTCTGGTGCATGACCTCTTTGCTAGCATCCTTCTACTTTGCCCTTTTTATTTCGTTCCCCAAGAGGAAAAAAAAAAACAACTGTTGCCTCTCTGGATCCAAACTCACTTAAGCTTTAATGCTAACTTGATTACATAACAGCAGTCTGATGCAGTCTCCCTAGTAGAGCCAAGCGAAGTCTTATGAGGACACAGAGATGCTAGATATCTCATCAATTGAATTAGCCTCGTCTGTGATCTCTTTTTGCTCCTTGTGAAATCATAAGTTGTAGCTGGTTCAAATTTACCTGGGAGGGTGTAGCTGAATGATCCCAAGCAGGGTTCATCTGAGGCAGAAGAGCCAAACAACAAGCTCCACAACAAACCATAAATACATAAGTAACGCTTTCATTTGCTCATTATTTCTTCTTGCTGTTTTCCCAGTTTCACTTCCAGCAGCTTTAACATTAAAGGCCGACCATGAAAGGGAATGACTTATAAACTGACTTTGCCTTTCCAACTGATGGATTGCTTTGACTTTAGAGATGCAGAACTATAACTGACAGCATGCAAATTTATTTGTCAAACTTTTATTTAAATGAATATTCTTTTTCAAAATAAAATATTGTCATTTAATATCTTGCACGTTCATACAGGACCTTCTGACTCCACAGGTTACTGTACGTCCCACTTTAACCAATATCCACGACTCTGTCATTCTCAAAAACGCAAACTGCTTACATAATAATGACATGACTTTATTTGTTGTTCCGTTTTTTTCTTCTTCTTCTTTGAATTATGAACATAAAAACGTACCATCAGATTCCGAACCATCATGCAGTACCATCTGGAGCCCATCTGATTGGCAACAGCTTCATTTCTCACCACAACAATGATCCCAAACACACTTTCAATGCAGTAAAAGCACACCTGGATAGTGCTCCAGTGCGCGTGTTTTTTTGCCCTCCATAGAGCCTGGAGCACAACATTATTCAAGCAGTGTGGAGAAAGGACCACGAAGGTGGCCAACATCCAGAGAAGAGCTTTGGATGCCTTTCTAGGAGCCTGTCGAACTTTTCCTGAAGAGTACTTAAAGAAAGCTGCCTAGGAGAGTTCCCGCTAATTTAAATAAAAATAATGATAAAGATGACTTTTCTTTTGGCTTCCACATGTTTCCATTTATGTTAGCTATTGTGGCAAATAAATCACAGGACCTGTTTTTATATGAGAGTGCAAAATGTGCACTCCTAGCATGTCGTCCGCAGTAAAGGCTAAACATATTAGACACATCTACGACTGATCAGCTCTGGTGCCTTTTATTGACAGCAGCAGTTAAACTTAAAAAAAAAAAAAGCAACTAAGCAAGAAGTTTTTATATGAACTGATGTCAACATTTTGATAATGCGCACAAGAGCTTGCTTTGACATTTTAGTGTGGCAAAACTAGGTAATTACCATTAAACAAAACAAATCAGTGTTTGGCAAACGAGAATGCTGAAGTAATGATGGGTCCGGATAAGTTGGGGAGTCGGGGAAGTCGGGGACTACCAGAGTGATAACATTTATCCTGAGGGGATCATGTGTGTCTTCAATCAAATTTATTATGGTCTGCTTTAAGCTATTATTTTTCAAGACATTTCAAGCTTGCTGGTTTCACCAAAGGGAAATGTCAGGGAAATGTCAACCTCAAAGTGATAAGACTTACTATTCCGGAGAATGTAAATGCCAAATTTTCATGGCAATTCACCCAATAGTTGGAGAGAAGTATGAGAGATCAGGGTAAAAGCGGTCGACTGACTTGTAGATCTATAAAACCACATCACTAAAATTAAGAGGGAGATGTTCAACTCCAAGTGGAACTAATTGTGTTTTCTTGATTTACTATAAAGTAAATGGTGATTCTGGGTATGAGACAAGCAGAAACCTGTGGCCTGAAACATGAAGCCAATGGAGACAAAAACTGCACTGGCTAATAGAGTTTTTATAATGTTGAATTTTACACTGCTAAACAGCAGGTGCATACCCTAGTTTAGTTAGTGCTATAGCTAACTAAACTAGGTTTAGCTAGCTTTTCGAATACTGTACGTTAGGTACAAGAAGTTCCTCTGAACTACACGTTTCCATCACGTCTGTCATGTTGCTGGTTTCTGGAGCAAATTTGAGAAAGAACGTGAGGAAATGTTCTCTCACTTGCATGAATGAAATTCTAGTATTTTATTTGTATGTTGCCTAACAAGCATATGTGTGTTTTTGCCTTGCACACATGCAGCCTATAGATGCATCTGTAACTACAGTATGGTCTCTTTTTGTTTTTTGTTTTTTTAAAAACAGGCAACAAAATGTCAGGTTCCTTGTATTTACAAGGAACCTGACATTTTGTGGCAGTAATCTCAGTCATGCCGCAGTCTCCAAATCTTGTTTTTTCATTGAATGACTGTGTCTGTAAATAGACTGATGGACTGTTAAACAGACTAATACAACCACGGCTTGTATTCACAAAGCGTCCTTGTACTAAGATTAACTCCTCATGACGAAATTCTTAGAAAAGTCTTAGAATTATGACATTTGCTAGGAAGAGAGTTAAAACTAAATCCTGATAAAATAAATAAACCAATCAACACGGGTTATATCCAAAAATGTTAGCCCTTAGGACAGCTGATGAGGTGAAAAAACAAACTGTTTCACGAAGCTTAAGACTTGTTAAAAAGAGGGAGAAACAACGGCAACATAATTGTAGTCCTGATGTGGCACACTGAAATGAAAGGACATCACCTTTTTCCTCCTGGTGAGCAAACAGAATATTTGCTTATTCAGTTTGCAAAATCTAATAATGCAATTAATTCATCTTTTTCAGTTTAAGAAGATCCAATCATCACTAACCCATTCCCACCAGACAATCTGCACTTTGTGTTACCCTGAACAATAAAACAGCATCCAAAAACAACAAGGCGGTACACATAATACATGCTCTTTTTAATAAAATAACCACCAACAGAAAGGAGGGAATGCTGCAGAGCCACAAAACTACCAATGAAATTAAGTAGTTAATGCAATTTATGCATCAAATGGATTTGCTTGAGAGGAAAAAATACTAACCTATTAAACATTTATTATTAGCTTAACTAGAGTGGCAAGAGTGGATACGAGGACATCAGTGCTGGCACAGAGGGTACACTGTACTACACAGAGAAGTCCTTGATGTACACAACAGCAAAAACTCCCATGCGTTTCTTTACAAGGTGAGGAAGAAATGTCCATTAAGAATTGCAAAAGTCACTTCAGTTCAGGTAGCGTTATATTTGCTCCCCACTTTACTGTTCATCTTTCTTTCTCTCTTAAAAACAGTTCTTCAATGATTCTGCATTCAAATGATGCATAAAATGTAACTTTTATTGAATAGAATATTTCCATTTATGTCTGTCTATCTTGCATCGTGTCTTTTTGTCTGTCATTCCTCTCCTTTAGTTCCCCACCTCTGCTAATGTCTTTCTTTTTACTGACAATGTCACCCTTTTTGTTAGGCTCCAACAAACCACTGACAGTTTTAGCAACACCTCAAGGTAAATTCCACAGCGTCAGCTATCTGTCAGCTGCGTCGCTGACTTGAAGAGCTGGAAACAGCATTGAAAAGGTTTTTATAGAAAACTGTGGTGATACTTGTACATTTAGTTTACTGTTGACAGAGCAGTTGTTCAGTTTTATGTCTGACTCTGCTGTTAGATACACTAGGTAACCTGCCTGACGCAGGAATGTGTTGCTACAGTATGCATCTGCCCACCCTGATAACTTTTTAAAAAGCCTTCATGGTTCCGTAAGTGTCATTGTCTCTGCAGCATTAAAAAATGATGCAGAGGTCTGACCTCTGTGACTGTGGAAGGGTCATATAGTTGCTTTCCTCTGGTGGTTACACAAAAAACACACACAGATAGAGGCAGTGTTATGTCACTATCAGTGCTGGGTACTCATGTTGCAGTGCTGGTGTCCTTCCTAATTATTTCCTAGAGGACTGAAAACTGCCACACTAAGGACTACATATTTACTTGTATAAAATAAGGAAGCATTACTGAATCTTGAGATATAAAGTCTACTCTCCTTGTTGCTGTTCAGCTTGTAGCCTCATCTCAGTGATCACCGCTGGTGTGGTGTAGATCAGCTGGTTGGTTTCGTGACGGTAGCAAGTAGGGATTGCCCATAATGCTCCATTCACACCTTCTAGTAGACCTTCAGAAGGTACTTCATGTAGTCACGGAGGGTCCAGGTTTCCAGCTTAGCCATGATCGTGATGGCATCAGCTCAAGGGTCGTCAGGTCCTGCGCAGACCAACTGTGTGAGGTGATGGAGCACCTCTTCAACCTGAGCCTGAGGCTGGGGAGAGTCCCACAGCTCTGTAAAAACCTCCTATGTTGTACCAGTGCCAAAGACCTCACGCTCCAAGGACCTCAACAGCTACAGGCCGGTGGCTCTGACATCCCACCTGATGAAGACCCTGGAGCGGCTGGTCCTGGCTCAGCTTCGGCACCTGGTGAGCTCATTGTTGGACCCACTTCAGTTTGGCTACCAGCCTGGCATTGGAGCGGATGATGCCGTCATTCACCTCCTACATCGTTCCCTCGCTCACCTGGAGACCGCTGGAGCACTGTGAGAATCATGTTCTTTGATTTCTCCAGTGCCTTCAACACCATTCTTCCCACGGTCCTGAATGACAAGCTGAAGAACTCTGGAGTGGACCATCACCTCACAACCTGGATTTTGGACTACCTCACCGATCGACCACAGTATGTGAGGACTCAGGGCTGTGTGTCGGACAGGGTCGTCTGCAGTACGGGGCCCCACAGGGAACGGTTCTGGCTGCGTTCCTCTTCACCATCTACACTGCAGACTTCTCCCACAACTCCACCCAGTGCTCTGCATAAGTTCTCTGACGACTCTGCAATAGTCGGCCTCATCACTGATGGGGACGACAGGGAGTACAGAGATCTGACCTTAGACTTTGTGGAGTGGTGCCAGCTGAACTACCTCCACATCAACACTAGTAAAAGGACACTAGTAAACACTAGTAAAAGGAGTTGGTGGTAGACTTCCGCAGGCACAAGCATCCTCCACTGCAACCACTGAACATCCAAGGATGGACATCGAGGCTGTGGACAGCTACAGATACCTTGGTGTTCATCTGAACAATAAACTGGACTGGACTCATAATTCGTTTTCTCATACTTGGGTCAATTACTTTTCAGTGTTATCAGTTCTGTCACTAGTTAGCTAACGTAAACTAATGTAAGTCTATAAGTCGCAACCAGCCAACCAACCGGTGACGTAATGTTCTGTACTGGCACAAGAAAGCGTTAAACATGTTCTTAAAACTTAAAGTTTAAACATTTATTTCTTAAACCCAGCTTCACAGACAGTATTACATTTATGTGAGTTAAGAGTAGGGCTCCATAATGTAAATTAGACTTTATACATGTAGAGTTTACGGACAGAGAAGGCTACACCTACGGCTTGGGTTGGGTGGAGCTGCTGCTACTGGCAGATTACAGTGCCAAAGCTGTCGCTAGATACGCCTGCCATAAAACTATTCTTATACCAAACATTTTTACTGAGAATGCCAAATCCAAAATTCCATCCAAGTAACTCAGAGGAACTCTTCAAAACTGTTGGTATCAAAGCATTTCAACAATAAAAAAGAGGCAGCAAAACTAAAACACTGGAAGCACGCTGGGACAAATCCTTTGCTGTCCAAAAGGAAAACGAAAGCAGATGAATGTGAAAAACAAAGGCAAGGCCATCTGGAATAATGTGCTCTAAATAGAAGAGACAAAGACGGTTGTTTGCCAGAGTAATAATAGACAGATTTGGTGTAGACAAAACCATCCCCTTTTAGAATAACCTCAAGAACCTCAACAATGAAACACCAGGGTGCATGTGTTTCTGAAAGAAATAGGACCAACTATCAGAACTTCAAAGTCCAAGTGTTTACAGTCATGATTTTTCAATAAATAGCAGTGGAACGGTCAGATATTGTGTTGTTGTTTATGGAAATTTTTACAGAATCTATCAATTTAAATCTACAGTAGACAGGAAGGTAGGTGATGGGCAGCAGATTGACCAGTGCAATCTATTCAGATCAATCTTATTTCAAGCTTATTTAAGCTCTCCTGGGGGAACTGTATCCCAGAGATCTGAAGAATCAATACCAAAGCTGTGGCCCAATCCGTCACTGAGACCTTTTCATGGTGGTTTCTCCTTTAATCTGTATATTTGATATAAATGGTGAAGACTTGAGAGTTCAAGGTCAATGTTTAAAGAACAGCATGCAACTGTTTTTTCTGTTGTTTTTTTAAGATGTGAATTTCACTCTACTCAATCCTGTGGCAACAGTTGAATACTGTCTTCTGCGGCTCTGGTGGAACGTTCCCTAAAGACAAATGCTGAAGCGTGGAGGTTAAGAGAAGCGACTCTGTTGTAGAAGACAGCGAGTGAATGTTCTCCAGTTGTAGAGTGGACTGAAATGCTCAAGGCCTGAGTAAAGCTTGCTGAGCTGACTCAGATAACAAATTCACAGCTGTGTCTTCAGTTCCTGAGTGCAGATCTTATAACATGTTCTAAGTATTGTTAACACCCTGGAACTTCAAAGCGCTAATTTTCTCTTTCTGCCTCTGTCAATATAGGAATGCTCGTAATCCGGCACCACCTGCTAAGTCTTACTGATGCTAAGAGGGAGGTCATATGGGTGTCACTGCTGCGACATCTCTCTTTATGTTTGCCCTGTTGATCTGTCTTCTGTTCTTCACAGTGACGCTGCAGGCATGTGAGGCCAAAAGAGATGACAAACAGCACAAGTACCTAAAAACCAAACTGCACAGTAGCTTTTAATACTTGATTTTGACACAGGATGTCATATGATAGATAACCTTCGTGCTAAAATTAAATTACAGGTAGGGCTGCCATGACTAGTCACGATTACTAGCAAAATTGTTGACGACTAATTTAATAGTTGACGAGTTGTTTGAAGCTTTGTAAGATCCAGAAAGACGCAGGAATAGGTAGTAGGATTTAAGAGTGTAATAACGGACTGAAACAGAAGATGGCAGAAATGCATCTACAAGGATGCCAGCTGCCATTAAACGCCAAAGAAGAAGAAGCAGCAATCTTCGGTATCGTAGCTGTGTCCAAATTCAGGGGCCGCATTCTTCAGAGGCCACATTGATAGGCCGATTACATGACAGCGACGCGAGGAAGGCTGTCCACGTTTGAAGACTCCTCCAAATGCGTCCTCCTTCTCCCTAGATTTGAAGGATGGGTCGGGTGTATCCTTCGTGGCCCAATCTATCCCAGAATTCAATGGTTGATTCTGTTGCTTGTTTTAAACTCATTTATTTTAGTGTAAGAACAACTATTTTAAACAGCTGTGCGCACATGCACTACAGCTCAATCTTTTACTAAAATATGAAGGAAGCTGTAAAGAGCCATGCAGTTTGATATAAACGTCAGGATAAAAAAATACTCATCAATGAATAAAACAGGAAAAGAGCATTTTTTAAAGGAGAAATGTGAAACCAGAGATTCCACTGACTAAAAAGATACACACATAAAAGAGTAGAAAAGCTAAATCTAGTGCAGTCTTTCATGTCCAAAACAAGCTGCACAGAAATGTTCTTTAAGTCTGACTGCCTATAGCAATCGCAAGAGCACAGAGCAAATGCCACCATCAGTGCTCTTTCCTAGCAATAGCACCCAGAGAACTGTGCTATGTCTTTGGAGCTGAAAAATCTGAAGGACATGAGCTCCTCTCAGCAGAAATTTGATTCTCTTCAAAACAGTGTGTTGTGACGATGTGCCTGCATTCAGCCATGATAAACTACAGCAAAAATACTGACACCAATTAAATATCATATGTAGAAATCCACCTTTTTACATTTTACATAAACAGGAACATCATGGTGGATCACGCAATGGGAACCACAGGTGGACAAAAATGTTTTGCCAGTGACTCAATGAGACTCGGGATGTATCAGTACAGGTAAAATATTTAATGCACTCTGTTTTAATTTGTTCTGGGTCTAATACACCAAAGACTGTTTAAAACAGATGCAGGTACCACTCTGAAATATAACTGTCTTTGAATCTCAGAGACTTTGGAGGTGGCAAACCTGGCAAAGGTTGAGCCTTTAAACACCTCTAAACGAAGCATGGTTTTAATGCAGTCATTCATCCTTTGTGCTGACGTTTCAAAGGCATTTCAAGTGGGGGAAGTGTAACACTGAATGAGCGGCGAGTCATCTCCAGTCAGTGTCAACCAACTCATTTCATACACTGGAGCTAATTTTTCCGCCATCATTGCCATGAGTTTTTTCTGCTTACAAATTCTCAATTCCCACATTGTTTTCTGATGAGTTGTGTGTGGAAAAAAAGACCAAACAAAACTATTTTATTATCTCTGCATTCCAAAGACTTCCACGTGTCTCAGCTATTCAAAGGCTCCACTGCCACTTTGACTTATAGGCAACAATAAACTAAAGTGAAAAACTTGAGGGAAATGACTGCAAAGGGTCAAAAAATTTGGAACCTGCCTTCACTGCAATTCCTGTTCCAATATGCAATATGCACGGAGACACAATTTTCCATCATAACCAGCTCTCCCAGTGTAATCCGTTAACACAGATGGTAGGAGTGGTCAAAATCAGCCAGCTCGATTACTCAGTAGCTTAGCAAGAGCTACGTCAAAGAAAGCAAACAGCACATGTTACGATATCTCAGCGTCCCAGACATCTTAAATCACTGCCTTCTATTCTTATTTTCAACTTTTACTCATAAATGATGAAAGCTGAACTGAAGTGGGCTCGAGGAGTTTAAAAGAATTTACTTTTGATATTGGAGTCAGAATCTATGAAATGCCAATCCACCCCCCCATCCAACTAGCTGAGAGCGATATGAAAGCACTGATCTCAGTTCTGCATTACACACATACGAGGTTATTCTAAGCACAGAAGTAAAAAGCACAGAAATTCTTGTAATCACACAAACTTCTGCATGCAAACTTCTTCAAACACACATCCAATCACTCAGTTGCAATTCTGCTTTGCAGACATTAATTGAATTGCTCTGATAAAAGCCAACTGCCTCCTGAAACATTCAAAGGCTTTGCACTGCGGTTAATTTTGAGACATACACACAAACAAGTTGGTACACATACACACACCAAATTCTATTTCAGCTCCCCGACTCCAGGCTATGCGAAGCCGTGTGTGTGTGTGTGTGTGTGTGCGCACTTGTATCAAGAACACGCCGTGACTCAGACAGCACAGAGGGGAGGGGTCAGGGCATGAGGCAGCACTCACAGGAACACGTGCGTGCCCAATGATACTCTGAGAATCACACGTGCGCATGCGCAAAAACAACACAAAGCGACAATCCCCTGTTGATGTCGCATACTGAGGCGTCCCAAACTGTCCTCTGCTTTCTGCGGCTCCATCTGCCCTCACTGCTCCTAATCCAGCTCTCTTCACTCCGCTTATCCCCACACAGACGCACACACGTGCGCTCGTACGAGGCATGCATGTAAACACACACACACACGCCAACATGCATACATTATTCATACAGCTGGGTAGGTACATGGCACGTGCAACTTTTGAAAGTTAATCAGGTTTTTTTTCTGGCTCAGAGTGGCGAGGAACTCTGCATGGCAAGAAGCAGGTTTGTTTTGGTTTTTTTGGAGACCTGTGTGTTAATTTCTGACCATCTTTATGCTGTTTATGACAGTTGTCTTTATTTATATACAAAATCACACCTGTGTCGTCTTTGGTGGTGGTCTGGGTGAGTCCATGGTGTAAAGAGCTGGCAGCTCTGTTTGATATCCGGCTGATATTTTTTCCTGTTAGAGGAGGTAACCTGCTTAACTGTGCATATGACATCTGTTCACCTCAACGATAAATTCATTTCTTAGAATTTATAAACCCCTACTCTTTAATAACTCGGATTTGTCCCAGCAACATTTCTGCTCATGTGACTGGGATAAACAGAGACTCACAGCAGCTCTGTTTTGAGGCCTTTTTCCTTCTGCTTAATGGACGGCTCTCTGCTGTGCTCTGTGCAAGAGGAAATGCTGTGACACTGTTGTCTGGATGTTCTTCTATGTGTCTGAGGAAATATAGGTAGCACTCCAAATACATGATTACAATTTCAAACATGTGAATGTGTAATGAATGTACAGTGGTCCCTCGCTGTAACGCGGTTCACCTTTCGTGGCCTCGCTGTTTCGCAGATTTATTTTGTGTGCACACATTTTTTTTTAAAAAATAAAAACAGCGCATTGTGTTCGGCGTCCTGATTGGCTGTAGACCATTGTCAATCAATCTCCTCCGTGTCTCTGGTCAGTACAGAATGCGTTCAGCTGGTCAAATTTACATAAATCTTCGATGGCTAGCAGTGTGACTCTGAAGTGCTGTACCAGGGCTGTTCGATATAACGATATATATCCGATGACGATATGAAAACGTCTATCGTTTCATTTTACACTATCGTTTATTTCATGGTGTCGCAAGATAAACTGTTTACGGCAATATGTTTTTCATCGTTTCGATGGTCACTATAGAATTCATTTCTCAAAGTACTCTGTTCTTTCTCTTATATTTAATATAACCACACTGCGGACGGACCAGCGACTGCTTTTATGCGTTGTTGTTAGCAACAACGACGGTTTGCTTGCTTATTATGCACATAGACCTTTCACAATAAAGCTGAAGATTCTTTTGAGATTTTTCAAAATAACCTGAATCACGTGTAATTGTATGCAGAGTGTTTACAGATGAGAAGCTGAAAAGAGCCGTCAGGTGCTAAAAAAAAGAAACCTTAGAACAGGCTTTTCCCCGCAGCACATAATAAATACTTCATGCTGCGGGGAAAACACTGGACTCCAGCTACACGACGCCCAGATGAAAACACTTCACGCAAGTCGAGCTGCCTGAGATTCACAGAATTTACAGAATTTACGTCTTTTATCGGGATATGAGATTTTGGTCATATCGCACAGCCTGTATGTTTGTTTTCTCCCCAACAAACACAACAATGTCGATGAAATGTTTTGCACCGACAAAGGCACCTGCGGTAGCACCCAAAAGGGAGGGGAAGATGCCATCGCACAAAAAGTTGGACTAAAGGAAGGTAGCAATTACCATATTTTTCAGATTATAATTAAGCAAAACAAAACAGTCAGATAAGTCAAACTTTACTCAACTCGTTCTTCTTGCTTCCTCTACTTCCGTACCATTGATTCATTAATGTTGAATTCTCTCACAGCTGCTCTATTACGATGTTCTGGACCTGAAAACAAGGTTTGATCTTTGGTTTCATTCTATAATACTGGACTTCTTTTTCTACGAAGGTTTGAAATTTGAGAGTTTCAACAAGAGAGAAAAGTGTGAAAATGTTCACGTCTGTCTCTGGAAAGTGTATAAAGTGTGTAGTGAGGAGTTTTACAGCCGTAAAACATCGATAATAATTGTAAAAAAATAAATAAAAAGCTGGCTACTTCACGGATTTCACCTGTCGCCAGTTATTTTTGGAACGTAACCGCAATAAACGAGGGACCGCTGTAAACATACACTGTGCTTCTGATTGCCCCAGAAGCACCAAACAGGCTCTGCTGGAAACATGTGGCCGTGCTGAATCCAACAATCTATATGTGACTTTAAGGTATAGTCAGTGTTTCACATTACAGAGTGTGTGATGTGGTCCGAGTAACATACACGGGTGCAAAAAGGTTGCATTTATCAAACGAGCCACGCCCTGACATTTAAAGGAACAGTGTGTAAAATCTAGATATCAGCAGATCACAGAGTGCAGTCAGCTGAGTTCTGTTTTCACCATCTCCTGGTTCATGTGGAAAGTCATAGCTATGGATTTAGACTTAGACATCGTACTGTTGCTTGCACAATGAAATTAGGTAGCAAGACCACAAAGATGCAAAAGTAAAGAAAATAATATACAAGTAAGAAAAGTAAGAACACTATGTACAGTATATACACGATGTTGGGTTACAGGAAGCATGGGGTGTGTTCCAGGCATCATAATGAAATATAATAAATAATAAATAAGGGCAGAATGGCTGTGGTCGTTAAGGATATGTTGAGGGATGGAAATTGCACATCTGCCGAAATATTGCACAGAACAAAATGTTGCACGAAAGAAAGACAAAGAAACATAATAAATAGCAAATAGCAGCAACAGAATGATTGTATGATTGAATGGTGGAGATCAGCTCACACTCTTAATTTGCATTCAGCTATGGATCGTCCGCTGTAGGACAAACTTGTGGTCAGCTGTCCAGAAGGATCGCATGTCTAATCTGTTGACATTAAGTACAATATAAGAAATAAATAATGTTTATGCACATTTCTGTGCATTAGAGCCCTGACTTTGCTCAGGAAGAGGCTGACATTTTATCCAGATGCCGGTTACTGCTGGATGATAAAACATAGTAGTTATGACGAGTGATGGGAATAATGGCGTTACTTTTTTCAGTAACGAGTAATCTAATTATTATTCCTATCGTTACAAGGCCGTTACCGTTACTAACAAGAAAATGTGGTCGCATTACTATTTTTTAACAAACAGACGGTTGAAGCTGTGTTCAGCTTACCGCATCTTATATCAGCTGCACGGAAGTAGCTGTAAGTAATCTGGGTGCTGCAGCTTTAAGCAGCTGCGCGCAGAC
Source organism: Pundamilia nyererei (assembly GCF_000239375.1). NCBI lineage: Eukaryota > Metazoa > Chordata > Actinopteri > Cichliformes > Cichlidae > Pundamilia > Pundamilia nyererei. Next base: position 355,533 of record NW_005187696.1, on the reverse strand, counting down.
GGCAATCACTTTCTGACAGATGATCACTTTTTGGTACAACACCTGGAGCTCAGGGGTTAAACAATCACATGACCACTTTAAGATGACAAAGCAACAAGGTGATATATATACCAGTGTTTTAATTGTGTTGATCGGCCACGTAACACCAGAGTCATGATAAACAATATACACGTCTGTTTTTCCTCAATAGTTTCGTCACGTTTAACATCGAAGGACAACGCTAACAAGCACTCTGTGCTTATGAGCAAAAAAGAAACAAAACAAAAACATCCTGACATTTAGTTGTTTAGGAAGAGGGGCAAGTTTCAGGAGTGACGGCGAGAGAGAGAGACAGACATTCTTTAAAGTAACGCTTTAAATGGTTACTTTTCCTAGTAATTAATTACTTTTAGAATCTCGTAACTCAGTAACTTTTTTCAAGAAGTAACCATACTTAACTACCTTTTCAAAGTAACTTGCCCAACACCGGTTATGACCCTTCACATCTTGAGTCTGATGGTGCACAAATTCTTCGCCTCCTCGACACGTGAATGCCTTTAAGTCCTCTTCTCTGCCTTTGTTGTACTGATTCTGCTCTTTAGCCACACACATAAAACTTGATTAAGGACAATCAGTTCAGCTTGTATTCAAATGACCGGGCAACATGGCGGCTTCCACAAACCAGCGCCTGCTGTAATGTATTATGGATTTATTTTAACTATCAGAATGCAGTTTGTTGGAAGCTGTAATGATGTATACACTGACTGACTACAATATCGTTTCTATTAAAGCCCCCAAACAAGATGGTTTAGTCAGCTCATGTCTCATTATTAAAAAAAATAAAGATTTTGCTTTATGTGCAATAAAAATACAAGTTTACCAATTTGGAGTTTGGATGTGATAATGGACGTGTCTGATTTGGAACATGTGTTTCACCGACAGGCTTAAACTAATCTCAATATTTGACAGCAGCTTGACATGAAAAGCTTCTCATTAAAAGAAAATATATTTGGCAGCTAAAAGAAAAGAAGGGGATGCAGTGCAGCTTGTTGGAGGAACGCGCGATAATAGTGTTCTGCTAAATTTGCTGGTGATCATATCTATAATATTGATTTCTATATGTGCCGACATAAAGCAAATCTCAATAAATTTACTTTTTCAGCTTTCTTGCAATTTCCACAATCTCTACAAATAAAACCAGTGGAGACAAATAAAACCAGTGGAGACAAATAAAACCAGTGGAGACAAATAAAACCAGTGGGTGTGACTAATAAAGCCCAGAGGGAAAGAAACTCCATGTGACTGTTGCTACATATGGCAAAATGCTTCACAATGAAAGCACTATGAAGAAAAGAACTGAGACATAATAATCACTTATTTATAAACAGTTACATGACTGTAGCATCAAAGAGGGACGTGTGGGACAAGCTATGGATTCTTGTTGGTCCATGTTTATTTCGTTTGTTTACAAACTTTGGCCCTTCTAACGTTCAGCTGGAGCTCCTCCTCACCGTCGTTTTGTTACACTTTTGTTAATTTAGTTTAGTTTTATTTAATTAATACATGCTTTGGGTCTCTGTACTCCAACATCCTCGCCACACAGCAGTGGCTTCAGTTTGCTGTGTCTTTAGTTTCTTCTTCATCAGGCCTGAAGTGAGTCTCTGTGAATTTATCTCGTGAAGCAGTAAAAGCATGTGCTGCGTGTGTGTGTGTGTGAGTGTGTGTGAGTGTGCAGCTGCACGTGCAGGAGGAACAGCGAGTACAGCAGGCAGCGTGACAGTGCTCAGCCGTCCCTTTTACTGCTCCTAAAATTCTGCTAAATTCATGGCATTCCTTCTCTTTACCTGCTGAGACAACAGCCTGTCTGAATCATTTGTTCAGCTTCTGTTTTTCACTTCTTACCTCAAATTATTTGAACTGGTAGCTAAAAAAAA
>NW_005187696.1:337409-353408 GCF_000239375.1 Pundamilia nyererei | reverse complement strand
CCCAAAGGCAGATGTACACTCCATCACATTTTGTTTACCACACACACCACACCCCTCTGTCTCACCCTTTCTCATCTCCCTCAGACGAGTTGCTATCCTGCTTGTTGGACATTGGCTCCATTCGGCCTCAGTCCCATCCAGCAGCCAATCACAGGACAGCGAGGCAGACACTGAGCTCGCCAGCCTGCTCAGCGTTCACTGGTAGCCCGCTCAGTAGCTAACCATCCCAGACTGTAGGCAGCGGTTGGCTGGGAGGAGCGCAGTGGGCGGAGCAGAAAGCTGGAAGGGCAGAGAAACGATGCAGTGAGAAACAGGCAGTCACATGATGTGGATCATAAAATATTTCACTACATTTTTAATTCACAGCGTTACATAATGACAGATGCGATTGTGATATTTCAGGTTCTTCTTTTGTTTCCAAACGACATTTTTTCATTTGTTTTCAGCGCTGGATGTTCATCCAATCATGTGAATGAAAGGCTGGATTAAAAAATGTATTATTTTTTCAATATCAAAGTCACAGTTATTTAAGGTAGCTGTAGTATTAATGTCTGTAGCGCTTAGCTAATTCTATCTATAATCCAAAGTAATTCAAATCAAAATAATTAACTGTGACTGCAGCAGATCGCACAGGTTGGCCCGGCTGCTGAAGGTCTGCAAATAACTGACATCTACATTAATAAACATAGACAGAGGCAGCAAGCTGTAATCAGTCTGAGCCGATGAGCACAGCACGTCTAAGACGAGTGGCTCAAACCTTTGTATCATGCTTATATTCCCATATGAACGCAAGCTTGCCGTGTGCCCACATTTAATGCCAGCTTGTGTATGCAGACAGCGATAGATTTGAATCCGATTTGTGATTTTCACACAGATTCCCACAAAGCGTTGTGTTAGATTTACGCATTTTTACCCCTTGAATCAGGAAAGTCTGAGAAGAAATGAGGATAAAATGTGATTTTTGGCAGGACACACACACACAAGCATGCGAGACTGTGGGAGGAAAGTATCCCGAGAGAACTCGGGCAGTCACATGCAAACTGCAGCTCCACGCAGAAAGGCCCGGCCTGTGGATTCAAACCCAGACACTCGCTGCGGTGAGGCGACACTGCTAACCTCTACGCCGCACAAAAATACTTCTAATAAGAATTATTTTTCCCATAGTATTATTATGATTATTATTATTATTATGTAACAACAATAATCTTCCTGTGAACAGGCTTCCGATGTAACGTTTGACTTTATTGATCAGACCCTCCGACCCAGTTTGTGCTTTAATTGCTTCGTTACATTTTCGGGGTGGTTTCATGATGGCTTCTCTTGACTCCTGTCACGTCTGCTTTTTGTAACTCAAATTCCAGGATGTGTATAAAAAAAAAAACAAAACAAAAAAAACAGAACACTGGTGAAAACTTTGCAGACCTCCACACCTGCATCGACTCGTGTGACAAAACGAGGTTTCAGGACAGTTACGAATGCGTCCTCACTGTTGCCGCCTTCACAGTCGAGGCAGGACTCGACTGTGAAGGCAGCCGCAGGTACTGCATCACTGGTTTTGGCGTACGTCGTAGCATGGGCGCAAGAGTCGAGTGAATGATGATGTAAAGGGTACTTGGTTCCAGAACAATGATGTAATGGGACCGCTGGCCAACGGGGGAGCTAGGAGGGAGGGGCAGTGGTACTTGGGGAGGGTGCAGATTACTGCGGCCTAATCTGAAAACGTTCTGAGGCCGACTTCAGACTTCAGGGATTGTTTGCTCTTATAAAAACAACATCTGTGTTCTCACTACTATGTTAACGGCAGAAATCCTGCTTCTATTAGAGGAAACAGACTCCAGCCAAATCTAATTTACTACAAGCTACTTACAAGTCCTCTGAAAGGACCGAAGGCTAAATTGCCCCCTCACACAGCTACATTTAAACCCTGTTGAGCAAGAGCAGCAAACGAAACTTCCTCTACTTGTCTGCAGTTTTTACACTTTTTATCAGACTTCTTATGTACACCATAAAGTGTGCAATTAAAACGCTGTGTGCGATCCTTGTTATAGCTTGTTAAAATCCTCACAGCTAAAAGACAGATCTGGATAATACAGATTTACAGTTTGTGGATCTCAGGCAGGATAAGAAAGGCTTTCATGCTCTGAACACATCAAATATCAACAACTGTTATTTCAGCAGCAATGCAGCAATTCAATGTTGTAAACACAAACTTGGTAATATTCTCAAATATGGTTGGTTTGCAGAAACCTAACAGCCATTTCATAACTTGCTTTACAGCAACACTGGTCCAGGGTTCAAATCCCTCGGCCGGGGCCAGTCTGGTCTGTGTGGGGTCTCTCTGGGCACCTCGGCTGCCCCAACAGCCCAAAGGTACATATGTTAGGTTTGCTGGAGAGTCTAAATTTTGCCATGTGTGAATCACTGCGAGCATGAATGAATAGGTCTCTTTGTGAGCTCTGTGACAGACTGGCACGCTGTCCAGGGCGTACCCAGCCCCAAACGACCCTGAACTGGATAAGTGGATCCATCACATACACCCATATCAGAGTCTGAAACCAGTTAAGCATAAGTGAGCAACTGTGAGCATGTGGATTCCCCCAGGCATAAGTGTTGAATCCGATGCTATACGCCCTCTTCACATATGACTGGGTGACTTCCCAGACCAGACTTCCCATTATACACTCAGCAGATGACACTACAGTCATTGTGCTGATCGCTGACGGCGAGGTGATAGAAAACACAAGAGCAGTGGCAGGAGTGGTGTCAGCAAAATGATCTCTCCCTAAATGCAGGTAAGACCAGAGGAGGACACAGCAGCATGCTTCAACATTCATAGAAGAAAACTGTTAAAATAATCAGGATCTCACCAGATTTCACAACACCAAAGAGCTGTGAAGAAATCACAGCCATCTCACCTTCAAGTCAAATCAACCACAGCAACCTCAGATTTGACATGTCGACTAAAATCCTCGACAACTTTCACAGATTCACAGTTCACAGCATCATCAGGCTCTCAATTAGTCTGCAGTTCAGGTTCACAAGGTCAGGTCTGTGCAACTCATTTCTACGTTTTTGTTGCTAAAATGAGAAAGGTGTGAGGGGACGAGCAAAATGTTTTATCGTGCATTTGAAAAAACAAACAAACTACAACGGAGCCTTTCATAACGTTTTGGTCTCATGATGTCTGATGATGCCGTGAGCACTTCTATTGATGTCTATGGACAACCCTGCATTTCGTAAGATGATGCTAAAGTTGGAGCCGGTGCATTGTAATGTGTACTGAAAGCATCCAAGTGAAGAACAGGAAGCAGAGCCTTCAGCTGTCGAACCGACTCGATTCAGGAAACTTAAGACTTCAAACTTTCCTTTTTGACAAACTCAGTCGTGCACCATGTGATCAGGAACCATCAGGAACCATCAGGAACCAGGCTCCTGGGACCGCTGCTCCACTCCCGTCTTTACACTCCCTTTGTGTTTACAGGACTGTACTGCATGAGCCATGTTCTTCCAAAGTCTCACAAAAACAATGCCCTCTCAGTTTTATTCATTATTAACTGAGTCATGTTTCAGCAGCTGCAGGGTTCAGCACGGATTAGCATGTCAACACTGTGGACACTTGCCAGGGATTAAAATATTACCGTCTGCTAATAGTTTGGTGCTACAGTCATGATCCTTTCGGACAGTGACTGTTCCTTTCAAAGCTGGCAGCTCACTGAGGCTTTTGAACTCAACTATAAAAACTAGAATACACCTTTAATCCATCTGATTATACAGACACACGTAACTATGTATGACTACAACCACAAACCCCTCACAGCCCACCATCAGTCAGTGCATGCTTACAGTATTACTGTGTGGGGAGCAGAAGGGCCAGATGAGGGCACCAGAGTCACTGCAGCACTGCTGTTCTGGTTGTGTAACCTGAGCTGACCTGCGTCCGGCACAGAGACTCTGTGTTGTCACATGCAGCAAGTCTAATGAGAACTTCTGAAGTGTGACTTTAAAGATTGAGTTAGATGTGAAGAAAACCGAGAGGTCTGAATACACACTCATGAATTGATGCCTAAATTCATCACAGTGTTAGAGCTCAGACGCTTAAAATGCTAAACAATCACGTTTTAATGACACAGGGGTTATATGGATTTTGATAAGATTGTAAACAAACCTTAATAGAACTGCATTAAAAAGAAATGAGCGACAATTTTCCCTCTTTTTAATTGGAAAATAACACAGAGATCGTCTGTGAAGGTTCTCAGTCAGCCAGCTCATGGTAATCTCAGCAGGCTGGAAAGAAGAAGGGCTGGAAGCTTCCTGAAGACCTTCTGAAGCTTCTTGAATGAGAGGTGAACGTCTTCATGAAACTTTCCATTCGCTTTTCTTTCCAAGCTCCTTAGACTGACTTCAAGAACAGTTATTGTCATGATTAGAATCTGTTTAAGAATTCACTAAAGAATTTATTTTTTCTACTCCAGCTTAATATCAGAAGGTAACAGTTTGCTCAGACTCGTTTCTTCAAAAGTCTCTGATCAATCGAACAACAATCCAAAAGCAAAACTTGCAATAAAGAGAAAATAGTCCACTGTCCATTTCCACTGTAGATCAGTGCGTCATATAAAAGCACCATCAAAATTATTTAACTTCACTGATTTGTCCATCACACAGGCCTAGAAACCAATTCGCAACTGCTGAGCAACCACTGGGGGGGGGGTCATTTCTGTGAGGGCACAAATATAACAGGAACAGAAGAGATTATTACCTGATCTGCGGCTTTTCATTATTGGAATCAATATAAGCAGTAAAACTTTGAGATTTGGTAGTCAAAGGAGCTTGCAAAGAAAAGAAGCCCAGATGCTTTTCTTTGCAAGCTCCTTTGACTACGATGACCTGGATGACTGAGGACCTTCACAGACATATTGCCGTACATTTTGGGAGGAACACCCTTCAACTGGTGCGGGAGTATGAAAAGGAATCAAGGAAACTAGCGTCTATCTCCGTTTCAACCTAAGATGTAGACAAAGCAGAGTTGTTCCTAATAGCCTGCGCCTTGGATCCACTGTCAGGGGATACAGAGCAGACTTGATTCTACAGAGAGGACAAAATCACCTTTGAAGTGAAAGGATAAGACAGGTCCATTTCACTATAGATGCCCTCCAGATCAAGATCAGCCAGACTCTCCCATATGGAAAAGAAATAGTAAAAACTTATGTGATTACTCATGAAAGTGGCCACTTTCGCATTACTTTCATACATTGTTTTAGTAAGTATCCAAAACATACAAGTTTCATTATATAATTTTTCAAGGGATCTTATATCTGTTTTCACACTTATATGCTTTTCATACAAGTTTCACACAAGGCAGATACAAACCTTATAAGATTTATAAATATCTTTTCCATATGGGCTGGCTGGAAACCCTTCTACCCTCTCCAATCTTAGAAGAGGTTTACAAGTTTGTGGACAAGGCTCAGCGGGCCCAACACTCTAAAGGAAATTAAAGAAGTCCAGACGCTTTTCTTTGCAAGCTCCTTTGACTACGATGACCTGGATGACTGAGAACCTTCACAGACATTTTGAGATTTGGTCTCTTTTTAGTTTCTGCTTAATTTCAAAACCGGTTCCATACTAAGTAACTGGTTATATACATGTCTTCATCATCATAATGAAATATCACTAACATTCCTAAATATTTACATGAACATGTCGGCATCTGTCCGTCTCAGTGATTCTATGTGAACAGATTTGAATATTGCTGCCTGAGTACCTTCACTTCTTCAAATATGACACTAGGTGGCATCAGAGTGTGAGAAATCTATAGATGCGATGTCCTTTTGACCCAACAGTCCAAATACTGTAACCACACACACACACACACACACACACACACACACACACACACACACACACACACACTTACACTTTAGTCCCCAGGAGAATTCAAAGACTTTTAAAGCTGTAATATCTCCAGAGAGTGGAATGGAGCAATGAAACATTAATTACATTTACAGACAAAAAAAACATTTGCAAAGCATCATCTGCATGTTATAAATTATTTATCGGTTCAGTGAATCAAAGCAACAACAACAGTAAACGTTTATGTTGTGTCATGATTTCACTGTAAGCTCTTATGAATTATTGCATTTTTTATCATGTAGGACTAAATCAACATCTTCTCTTCATGTATAAATCCATACAAACTGGTGACCTGCACAGAGAGAATTTCACCCTGCTTTGCCTCGTCTGATCATTGTTATTGATAAGATAAAAAAAAAATAATTTTTAGCCAAGCGCTTAGAAATTCATCTACAACACAGATACTTTATAAAATATATGGACACGATATCTTTAAAATGATTTAACACAAACATACTATTCAAATTCCAGCATTTCCAACTGGCAGACGTGATTTCAACTTCATTTACGTCACATTAAAATCGCTTTTTAAAGAAAACATTTTGTTAAGTGCAGAGAAATAACCATCAGTTACAGTAATGGCAAATATGCATTCAACTTAAAGCCATAAAATCAGACATGTAGTCTGGAAGGCTTCCTCACATTAGGAGGAAAAAAAAAAGTCAAAGAGTTTTGACAGTTTTGTGTTTTTGTGAACATGTACGTTTGTGTACATGTTTGTGTGTGTGACTTTGCTTGCACATGAGTGATTCTGTGTGTTCGAGCCTTTAACGAGCTTGTGGTGGTGGCGGCAGTGAAGAAATGTAAGCACACCAGCGTTCTCCGACGCTCGCCCTGTGCTTTGATGCAAAATACCTGCAGCAGAAGACCGATGTTCCACCATGACAGATGTTAATGATTAATGTTATTAATAATTTTTTGTATATTCACATTTTATATTTATCTAAATGTGCAAAATGATGTTGCAAAAAGCCTATTTTAATGTATGCATAACCTAATGTCACTTCCGGAGGCTTGCTGTAACAAAAGGCGTTGGTTGGGAGGCATCTGAGAACTGTAAACACGTCATTCATTAAGAACCAGTTTGACACCGTTTCAGTTTTGTGACACGGTGCGTTAGAAGATGGACACATTGTCCTCATGAAGGGTCAGCAACAATACTCAGGTAGACTCACTATTGTTGGTACTAAAGGACCCAAAGTGTGCTAACACCATTACACAACCATCAGTCCGGACCACTGATACAAGGCTGCATAGATTCATGCTGTGACTTGTGGTCTTCTGCTGCTGTAGCTCGTCTACTTTAAGGTTTGACGTGCTGTACATTCAAAGAGTCTCCTCTGTATACTGTGGATGTAATGAATGGTAATTTAAGTTACTGTAAACATTCATATCGACATAGCGGATTAGCCATTCTGCCCTTGGATCTATAGGGTGTTATCACCCAGAGAACTGCTGCTCGTTGACTATTACAGACCTCAGGTCAGACGGGCCCGTCTGACACCAACAACCATGACACATTCAAAGTCCCTTAAATCTCTCATTTGTTGCTCAGTTTGAACTTCAGCAGATCATCCTGACCATGTTTACATGCCTAACTACACTGAGATGTTTGTCCTAACAATTAGTCAAATATAATAAATCTAATAAAAAAAACATAAAATTTTTACAGTTAAAAAGAAAAAAGTATTTCTTATGATGCTCATTGAATGTCTTTTAAAAATAATTCTTATTCATTAATATTATTTGAATTGCATTGTTGTTACTAAAACGAAAGAAGTTTCAGTTAGCGACTCATTTGTGTAAAACCCCTGTCAAACCTGCTCGACCACGTTACGATGAATGTTTTGTGCATTGACTACAGACGTATACATGCTTACACTCAGCTGTCAGTCTAACTAGGCCAGAGGTCGGCAACCTGCGGCTCGCATCAAAACGTCGTTAGCTTTGTAGGTATAAGTGAAACCAAAACTAATGTGCACACTAAAAATTGTGTTTATGGACATGTGGATCAGATGTATATTTAAATACACTAAACAAGTTGGAGGTATCCAAGAAGAGTCAGCAGGTAACGACAGGGAAGAATCTCTTTAAAGAGTGGTGAAAGACAGGCAATGCCAGCCCTGAATCCAAAAAACAACTGTGAATAAGCCTTATAATATAACCTTTTAACGTCATATACCTAGAAGGGACAGTTCACCCCAAAACATGTTTTTGAGAAGATGTATACTTGTATGGTAATATAAGCTTAGAATATGTCAAAAGGGCAGGTAGGGCTTGCTGTTAACACAAATTCTTGAATATTTTACTTCTACATCTAAGATTGAGTTAGTTCTCTACAGTTACACATTCCAGTTTCCAGCTAAGCACTTCAAGGAAGTATCTGAAGAATGAACCATGTGGTGACGCTGTGGTCAGAACCACTGATTATGGATCTCTTACTATTTGAGGGCTCAGGCAGCACTGAAGTCACCTATTAGATAAATAAAATAATTTTTTCACTCAGTCAGTCTACTTCTTGTACCTGACCTTTTTTTTTTTTGGTTAAACCACTTAACTCTGGTTCATGAGTCATGCAACCATGAAAAAGGCACCGAACACAAATGATGTTCCACTGTTGCAGAAAAATGAGCAAGTAACACATTAAATTGTATCTTTAGGCACTTTGTTACAAGCAGCTTGTTGCAAAAACATTTGCATCTGTAAAACATGCTGGAGGCTCTGTCATGTTCAGGGCTGCAGCTGGTCGATATGAGGACTATGTAATATCGCGATACACGATATATATCACGATATGTTTAAATAAACTCCAAAAACAATGTTACTTCAGTCATATCGTGCCTAGAATTGCACTGGTTTACTCATTCAAATCAACCATTCAGTGATTTTTTCTAGTGAAAATAAAAAATCAGAATGAATTGAAATGTTTTATTTTTAACCATTCTTTAACCATCAGTTTCCACCAAGGTTTTTCACAGTAAGTGTCTTTCTGTGATCAACACAACAAAAGATCACAGCAACAAAAAAGTACATCAAGCAAGACTTCATGAGACAAACAAAACAACTGAAATTAAAAGGGTGTCTTTTGTGCTTCTAACATAAGAAAACTGTTAAATAAAATTTTTGATGACGTGAAATTACAGAAACAAAAGTCTAGACAGTGACTACAAAAAGCGACTGACCAAGAACAGTCTTAATTTTATAGTGAAAGACTTTTCAGCTGGTGGAATAAATTCACCTTTAGTGGCAACAGTTTTACTGCATGCTTTGCAAATTTTCGCATTTTGTTTGACATCCTCCTCCTGAAGTCCAAATGACGAGCGAGTCTCATTCCCTCGCTTTGTCCCTATCTGGCAGGACATAAACACGCATGCTCAGCGCAGTGTGCCGGGCAGGACGGGGGTTAATGACATTAAAAGAAAAAAAAAAAGTGCTTAATATTTTCATGGCAACATGCTCGATGGTTACAATAAAGCCATTTTAACCAACGCACATGGAATAACCTGTGATACATCAAATACGTTCGATATGTTGCCTGCTCCTACAGTTCAGTCAGTGGTGTGGGCGATCAGGTCAAAATTGATGGGAATTAAAACACATATAAATGCTGTTAGAGTTTGAACCATCATCAGGAAAGTGTCTGATTTCTCTGAGGTCTCATTTGTTCATCCCAAACACACAGCCAGTGCAGTAAAAACATGCCTGGATAGAAAAACACACAATAGAACAGGATTCATAGTCATGGACTCGGCCTCCCCGGAGCCCTGACCTCAACATTATTAAAGCAGTGTTGGACCATTTTTACAGAGAAAGTAATAAAAGACAGCCAACATCCAAAGAGGAGCTTTGGAATGTGTCCTTCAGGAAGTCTGGAGAAATATTCCTGAATAATATTTAAAGGAAAAAGCAGAAAGCTCGCCTAAGAAGGTTCAGACTGAGTGAAGAATAAAGGTCATCATACCAAACATTGACTTCTGAGCTTGTGAGCTTCTATAGTGTATTTTCATTTGTTTGCTTATTTCAAGAATGCACCCATTTCCCATTTTCCTAAACAAATGTCAAAAAGAAAGCAGTGCCTTGAGACTTTTTCACAGTATTGTATATGTGAACCTTGTTCTAAGATTTGCTGAAAACCAGCCCAGACAAAGAAGATCACACCAAAGTATCTGAAGATCATCTCAGCATTATCATGTCTGTTACTCTTTTCATTTCCTTCCACCAAACCACATGGAATTATCAGTCGCTTCGACATTTACCTTTCCATTAAATGCTTTAGAGCCCTCTGCACATTTAAAGCTACCTTTACCTAAAGACTTAGGTAATGGTTTGATTACAAATAAATGTGAATATGTAGAAAATGTTTTTCAAATTGTAATCCCGGCATGCTAATTTCTGCCTCGACTTTCTCAAACTCAAACCCTGTTTGTTTCCACCGTTGTACATTTCAGCGACGTGCCCTCCTCCATTCCTCGCTTGCTCCACTTTCATTCTTTTACTTACAGCAGTCATCTGCTCTGTGTGTTCATTGTTTCCTCTGCTCTCTTTGACTATGTACAGCTGCTGTTTTCTCTGCCAGCGACTGCAATTACGGGCTGTTGGAAGAGTGTGTATGTGTGGGTGAATTTAGGTAACTGTCTCTGTATGCACCGAGTCAGTATGCATGCCTATCCTTTTAATTTGCATCTGTGCGTGCACTTGAGTGGGCATCACCCCCCATTTTCCCCTCATCTGTTTACTTGCATTTTAAAGTAGCTGTGTGGGCGTCGGATGATGCCTGAACAACTGAGGAGCTACTTTCATTTTGAAAATCATAAAATGGAATTTCATTGCATTGCTTTTGGATATATGAACGAGAACAGAAAGACATTTTTCCACAAAGCACATCAAATTAGCTCGAGTGGTTAAGCTTTGGATTTAAGGAAACATGTTTGCCTGTTCTTTCTCTCTGTACATCTACCAGCAAACAACTGGTGGATGAAGATGATGGGGTGGGGTTATAACTAGGCAGCATTTTAGACGAGTCAATAGTCGAGTCAAACATAACCCCTACTCTAACCCTAATCCTTGCTTGGTTCCTACAATTGTATTTCGCTGGTTACTATCATTATGTCCAGACAGTAAGTGGGTAACCAGTGCAGTCCAACACCATTCTGATGGGTCCTGAGCAACCAGCAACATGAGATGACTTGGGAGTGAGAACAAGGTTTAAGGTAGAGGCACAGGAGATATTTCTATAATGTCAGCAACACTGGGATCCTAGCTAGCATCAGGTACAATAGTTAGACGAAATCCCCCTGGATGGAGGAACAATGTCACCCTCATCATGGATGAGATTGCATCAGTTTTCCTAGAAATCATAAAGCATCTATGAGACGTTTTAAGATTTCTCAGTTTTTTCTTGATTTCGTGCTAACACTAAACATTGACCATCCAGAACCATGTCAATGAGACTGTGTCCAAATGAGTTCAGAGAAATCTGGCTCTGAATGTGGATCACCGACTTTTCATGCTTGGCTAAGGCACGGGGTAAAGTGCTCGAGCCAGAATATCCAGCAGTAGTCCAGACATTGTCTGCTTGGCTGCCAAATAGCAAACACAGAAAATAGACCGGCTCGTTTAATGTAGCACAGCCACAAAGCCTTCCTTTTGTACCATTCCATCTGAAAGGACAATTAATTTTCTGTCCTTTTCTGTACGGAAAATCCCATAAGTGAAAACTACTTTAGCCGTGACATTTAGCCTGGTTAGCCCGCTTCACATGATGTACCGTTTCTTTTTCACTTATTATAAATTAATTGGTTATTTACCAAATTGTCAGTTCTGTGTAGATATCACTGACTCAATAAAGCATAAAAACGTGCCCAACTCAAGGGATGAACCAGTGTTAAGTATCATTCCTATCAAAATAGTCAGGTAGCCTTTGTCCAAAGAAAATCTTTGAAAGATCTTCACCAAGAGTAGCTGAAGACTTTTCCAAAGTACTCTGTCTGCAAAGGACTTGTAGTAGTTACTAGTTCTTATCAATCAAGATAAAATTCCTAATAGGAAAGGCTGTGGCTCAGAAGGCTGGCGGTGTGATCCCCGATTCCTCGAGTCTGCATGTTGTATGAATGTGTTTGTGAGTCTTGTAGTAAGAAAGTTCCTTCATTGGTCAAATAGAGTAGAAAAGTACCAGTCTAAAGAGTACCATGCACTTCTCAGTAATTATTCCGTAGTCAGAGGGAAAATAGATTAAAAAAAGCAAAAAGAAACAAGAGTTCAAAGACATTTTTCTCAAGTAGCATCTAAACAGGATAACATGTACACTCTGATTTTACACAGCATGATGATTTAGAAGTCCCTGAGCTATAGTTGTGTCTGAAAACAAATAACACCTTGAATTTGGAAGCTACAGTAACCAAATTCTAGCTCGCGTGTGATCTTTTGTGTGTCCAAATTTAAAAGCCATAAAGTTCAGCTTATCAACTGATTAACAGATACTGATTACATTAATTACTAAAACCTGAGAATGTGAGGATTTGTAATCTTCGTGTATTTTACCTTAATGCTGACAGATAACAAAACATTAAATGTTTTGTTGTTTAGTGAGAACCTGATTTTTTTTTTTTTTTATAGTTTGAGACAAACTGCTAAACACAAAAAACTAAACAAATATAAACAGATTAAACAATAATAAATTATTGCAGTCATTTTTTTATTTGTAAGTTTAAAAAAAAAAAAAAAAAAAAAAAGCTGGGACGCTGTGTAACATGTACACAAAAACAGATTACAAAGACTTGCAAGCCCATATTTTATTCACAGCAGATACATTTGTTCCACACACACAAACACACCAGCCTTTTGACATCAAAGCTGTCCAGCTTTCTCCACATCCCTGCAGCCCCTCCACCCTCCACCTCTGCTCCTTTGTGTACCTCTCTAATGATGAGCTAGTGTGTGAGGGCCGCCAACAATGTAGGTCTGCCACGGCTGACCTTCCTTTCGCCTCTCCTCCATGTTTCTGTGGATGTGTCAGAATGACTGCACTCTCCCTCGTCCCTCCGTCAACCGTTGGTGCTATTCTTTCACAAGCTGCGGCCCTGCTGCAGCCGCATAATTGCCCCCGCTGCTCAAAACACGTAGGAACAATCAGCTCCTGATGCTCAGCCCTGCTGACCCAGCAGGAACAAGAAGCAGGGCATGGAATTATAATGACATTTAATTCATTTAAAGTGGAGGTAAATCGCTAGCAGCTTCTAGTTTCTACAGCTCTCGACTTTGTCAGCTGACTTAACGAATCTATTTAGCGGAATGCAAGCTAACGAGCAAAACTACTGTTAATGCGGGTGAACGGTAAGTATTAACATTAAATATATAACATGGCAAAACAACGCAGTAGAGCAACAGACTATACCAGCAGTGCTACCATTAAGGCTCATCCCATTTGACGGGGACTATTTCTCAAAAGATTTACATTTCTGATATGAGACTTAACTGAAACAGAAGCAACGAAGACTTTATAATTACAATACTTCTTCTTCTTCATAATTTACAAGAACAGACAGCTGCTTTATCTAAATAGAGCAAAACTAAACCTAATACATGCAAACACCATCAGCATTTAACCGATGTAATATTTTCAAATCAGCTTAGTATCCAACTAAAAAGTTTCCAAAGCAGTCACTAGAGACAAATTTCATTGAGCCCTGCAGTAATCACTGATCTTTTATTTAATTACAGTCCCCTTCCTTTGCCTCATTTTACAGCAGCCTTCAAATCTAAATATATGTCATCAATATATATTGGTTCATCTCCTCCCCCTTCTCGACGTAAACGGCGTTCACGCCGCCGTCGTGCCAGTACAGCTGAGCAGGCTTCACCTGTGGGTGAGAGTGACTGTGCGTCACACACTCAGCCCAGACGTTCTGAACACGGACTTCATGGCTTATCCACCACCGTGAGTAGCACTGTTTGGCCCTCCATGGATATTGTGTTGCCTAACTCAGACAATTCTGCCACTTTGTGTTTGGACTCTAGAGACACTATACAGCGAGGCACCTCCGTGTCAGATTATTCACCAGTTGCTCTCGCTAGTAATCTTTGTGTTTTTGAGCCCTCAGATTCTTGTAATGCTCGCAGTGATCTCCCCGAGTTAACTAATATGAATGCTTCACCTATAGAGTTAGACTGTTATTCCACACCAGACTCACCTACATACTGCTACCAGCATGGTAGCCCCGCAGAACTGCTTTAATCAGCCTGTACATTCTGAGGTTTCCCAGTCTTGTGTCATGGTACTGGGCCATGTTGGCCTCGTCTCTCCTTGTGTTTTATTCCATGTTTTCCCCAGCCCATTATGTCTGTCTGAACCTCTGTGTATTTCCTGTTTTACTTTGACAGTCTCCCATCAGTGTTGCATTTACTCCTGCCGTGTCTTGTTATGATTATCGGTGTCACCTGTGTTCCCAGTGTGTTCCCACTTCCCTCATTAACCCTCTGTGTATTTATGTCTGCGTCTCCCTCAGTTCGGTGTCGCGTTCTCCCTCATCCATGGCCGTGTGTTTCTCTGTGTGTTACGTTATAGTTTCCCGGTTTAATTTGTATGGTTCTGCTCTCCAGCAATAAAGCTGTGAATTTTGAGTTCATTCCTGCCTCTGTGAGTTTGCGATTGGGTCCTCATCTGCCTCCACACAGCCAGTTCATGACACTTTTATGTAGCTGCTGTGAGCAGAAGCTCCAAAGCACTTCAACTTTATTGTTCCCAAAGGGAAACTGATCTGCAGTATGTCCACGCATGAAACAACACAAAAACCAGCCCAGACACAACAGCATAATTTGATCATCAACAAAGTGCAATGTGCAGTAGTAGCAACAACACTCATGGTTTAGTGTTATTAACCATGATAACGGCAGCAGGTATAAAAGGCATAACATGACAGAGGTCGCCTTCCTCAGCATCGTCCTGTTATAAAGTCTAAAAGCTGCCGAGACCTCCCTGAAATCTGACCAGCAGCTGTAACCAAGTCTGGTCTTACTGGTCATAGACAAATCAACTTGTTAACACACTTGTTCTGTACAGGCCAGCTTCGACAAACTTTAACCGCCAACTTCACAGAGCTGACATTTTAGGAGATATAAATAACACAAACTCTTGCACGCCTGTTCTCTGAGCGTTGGAATGGGCTTCAATATTCTAAAAGCCCTCTTCATTATATTTTTATGGATTAATAATTTAAGAGAAAAAAATGCTGGAAAAAGATATGTTTCTGTGTGAATGTTCTGGTCAGGATCCAAAGAGTTTAACACAGTGCAAATAAAAGCAACAAGTAATCAAGTGCTATGTGCGCAATTACCGATTAAGGGCTTCACCAAAGACCGTACATACTGGTGAGCTGTTAGTTTAGGTTTTCTACAGTAATATTAATAATTTCCTATCAATGATATAACAGCAGAAACTAGTTTGACATGATTTGAGCTTATGCGCCCACACCATTACAGCCACCACCTGCCGGTTTGATCTGTGCTTTCACGTCGTTCATCCTACCATCCAAACGTCTGCTGAGCCATTATGAGCCTCAGTTTCCTGTTCTTAGCCGACAGGAGTGGCACCCGGTGTGGTCGCCTGCTGCTGCAGCCTGTCAGCTTCAAGGCTTGGTGTGTTTTCCAAACACATATCCTTCTGCATACCCTGATTAAACTGTTGCATTTCTAGCAGCTTGAAGAAGTCAATCCTTTCTTCTCTGACATCAACAAGACATTTGCACCCAGAGAACTGCAGCCCACTGAATATTTGTTTCTTTCTGACACATCGACAGTTTGTGAAGGACTCAGACCAGCCTATCTGGCACCAACAACGATGACACGTTCAAAGTCGTTTAAATCTTCATTTTATTTCTCATTCTGATGCTCAGCTTGGACTTCAGCAGGTCCTCTTCACCACGTCTACGTGTCTGCATGCATGAAGTTTGCATGTTAATTGTTCAGATTGAACAACATCAAACTAAACAAACACACAAGACTACAGCGAACCACTGTAAATGTTTCATGTGCTTAAAAAGGTTTTTCACAGGCGGACTGTTTTCATTCTCTCTGGTGGGCGCTCACACACAC
>NW_005187696.1:330564-337280 GCF_000239375.1 Pundamilia nyererei | reverse complement strand
CACACACACACACACACACACAGAGAGAGAGAGCATGATTGCAGCAATTGTCTCAGAGAGCACATGGATGACTCATTCAAAGCTCCACTCTCTTGTATCTGCGCACACACACACACACACACACACACACACGACGAGATAATGGGATGTCATCCAGCCTCCGTTGCCCCATGTGCCCTTTCTGCAGTGACAGAACAGCTGGGCCATTTAACACACTTGTGTGCTTTTCCAAGCCTTCTGACTGGTTCAACATGGCCAAAGCTTCCTAAACTCAACACAAAAACACAACTGCTCAGTTATTGTGCTTGCCACGCTAACAAACCACTGACCTGACTGACTAATGCTGGCTTTGCGTTCTATACATCACTGCATGACGTGAGGAGACTATCAATGATGGAGCATAATAAGCATGACTCAGACTCCCTGTCTGCCTGTGGAAGAACTGAATGGAGGGGACAAAGGTTCTCAGGTGAGGCTGAGAATTCATCTTTGTCTCTTTCCGTCCTCCCTCAAACTTCTTTTTCCATCTTTCCCGTTCCCTAAACCGCAGCTGAAATCTGACTTTGTAATTCCTGTTCCTCTTCAAACTCATCCTCTGCACTACATCTTCACACTTAGAGGAATCAG
The DNA here is from genome assembly GCF_000239375.1 of Pundamilia nyererei. NCBI lineage: Eukaryota > Metazoa > Chordata > Actinopteri > Cichliformes > Cichlidae > Pundamilia > Pundamilia nyererei. Next base: position 336,653 of record NW_005187696.1, on the reverse strand, counting down.
CGTGTGGCCACATCAATAAATATCTGTATTGTGTCAGTGCATTTCAGACAACAGTCAACATGCAGGACCAATGTTATGCATCATCTACAGCTACAGCTGTATCTCAACAGTCGCCTTATGACTTAGTAAAGTTTTTTTTAATCTAAGCCACAATGCTTTGATTCTCTCCTGTGCTACTCTGTACCAACAGCTGAAACTTTTTTTAAATGTCTTCTGCAACACTCATTTAAAGCAGCATTTATGCTGTTATAACAACAGCAGCACAGACAGCTACAAACACATACCAAGTACCCCAAGTCTGCCTCAGTAAACCACTGCCAATGACACCAATGGGTTATCAAGCAGACTGCAACGTTGCTCACATTTGCACATTTTGTTTTAGCAAAAACAGTGATGACACATATGAGACTATTCTGCAGAACTGCTCTACATTATGTACTGTGTCATATCATGTACAACTGGGAGACCAGCATATACACTCTCTGCTTGAGTATCAAGCTGCTCCCTATGTTGGCTAACAAGATGCTGCAAAAAACAAATATGCCTGTTCTGTTGCATTTGCACAACATACTTGTGGTTCAAATCAATGCCATTTGAGATCATCAATGATGCAAGCTAACTAGCATTTCCACGAGTGATAGTGTTAACAAGAAAAATATATTTAGCCAGTTAGTCATATCTTTGCTATGCTACGTTGTTAGTTTGTAAAATTAGCTGAAAAAGTCAAATTGGGGGAAATTAGTCAATCTTACCCATCTAAGACACGGCTTTTGCTACGTAACGTAATTTGAAATGTATCCATGTTAGCAGTCACACCAGCATTAGCTCAACATGTCAATCTTCCATGATCTGAAAGCTCTACTGATACTGATGGTTTTCCTTAGTTGGCAAGGATCCTAGCCAACTTTAGCAAGAGCAGAGAAATTATGGACACTCAACTTGGCATCTAATTAGCTAATATCACAAAAATAGGTGTAAATAAAGTATTTTTTGTTTTTATGTGAAGTTTGTGTTAGAGTTGTACTATGCTAGGAGTCAGATGTGTTGATGTTGTGTTATTGGAATTCCCATTGTTAAAACTGGTGACAGAAGAAAGAAAAGCTTTATGGTACTTTTTCTTTGTTTAAATCTGATAATAAAAAGCATTTCAATACATGAAAGCTACGTAACACACGTCTAATACAATCCAAGCTTGGTTGGATTGGTTTTCTGGTGAAACTACCGACATTTCAAATTCATGTTTGTTAATTTTACCGTGCATCGCAAAAATTCTCAATGGGGTTAAGTTGTGGACACTGTGGTGGCCGATCCATGAGTGAATCACTCTTACAATTTGAGCCTAATGAATCCTGGCGTTGTGATTTTGGAAGACCATCAGGGAAGAAAAAAGTCCACTGATGCTAATTTACAATATTCAGATAGTCAGCTGACCTCATTTTTTGGTATGCAACATTGCTTAGTCCAGACCTCCAACTACCAGTTCTCAGATTAAATGTAGTTTTACGTCACAGCACCTTGGTGGGGACTATCCGGTTGTTCAGTCTGACGTCACTAGCCATGTCTGGACCTAAACTCCGCTGCAGGTCCATATATCAAACGATCACTATGGCATTACTGAGAGTTGAAAAACTGTTTAAAGTCTTTCATCTTTAATAAAATGATCAGCGTTCTGCTCTACCAGGTGTAACAGTTGAGTTTAACATCCAGGCATCCATGAAAACGGAATTTATGATATTTAACGGAGTTAGAAGTTAGCAGGGAGTTAGCTCGCTAGCTTCTATCTAAATACAATATAGCATGTCCTGACTGCGGGGTTTGGAAACAAATTCAAACGTACAGCTCTGTTATCACTTCCAACATAAATGAAGACAGAAAACTAAACAGCAGTGACGTTTGTAGGGTTACTGAAGTTGGGCTAGCTGGTATATAATGATGTGCTACGTGACCGCTAGCGACACAGCTATGTTAGCATAATATAAACAAGCTAACTTTTTTTTCCACTGGATGAAAGTTAACGTGAGTGTTCTCGGTGGTCAGAAACAAATGTAATCACATGGCAGGATGCTGTAAAAGGACCAAACTTCAGCCAGGAGAACAACTGAGATAATCCATCCACAATACGAGGTTAGTCATTCATATACTGCTGCATGGGCTGGGCTGTAGTTACATCCTAAGGTTTTAAAAACTGAGCTTAAATAAATGAATAGCGGTAGGATCCTATGTTTGATCCTATGTTTGAAATTAAAAATTAAACAAGGCTTTTGTAAAGAATTAAAGAATGTCTGCCTCCTTCCAACCATAAAACTTTTGTGCAGTCAACCAAATGTCTAACACTATGGAGATATTCTCAGTAATGAAACTCTGTATATGTCACAGTGACATTTTGTACTCACCATTGTTCTGTAAGAAAAGGTTGGATGGACTTCAAAGTTAAACCATCTCACGTTATCCATTTATAAAGCTCTACCACCAAAGTTCAATCTATAATTCACGTTCGTCTAAACTCCCAACCATAAATGTCCTGATTTGCACACTTATCACACTTTTTAGCGAAATGGTTGAGATAAGTTTCAACTCCTCAGTCTCTTAGAGACTTTAATTTTTTTTTTTTTTTAACAAGCTTTGAATAATTGTGTGCTCTGTTATCCTGCATCCGTTTCTTGTTCTTGAAACTGTTCCATCACTCTCATTAGACTCTTTCGAGTCCTGAAAGCTTCAGTCAGTCACTCATGCAGCATAAATTAATGAATGCTAGCCCGACTTAATTTTAGGTTCATGGACAGCCTCTGATGTACTAGAAGACTAGGTGGTGCAATTGTTTACTGGCAAATTGCCATTTTTTGTTTTTTCTTTTTTTTTTTTAAAAAGGAAGACATATGTAACCCATGTCAAGTATTGCGAACATATCTTAAAATAAGACAAGATTGAACAAGAACATGGGACAGGTGGGCTAATCTGATGAATATTAGCTGGCTTTAATGTTAGTGGAACACATCGACTCGATCCTCAAAAAGTGATTTACGCTGATTAAAGCTAAGCACGATCAGTTCCATGATCACAGCTATAAACAAACCCTGCATTCGATGTCATACATTCAAGCTGTCGTTTGCTGTACTGAAGAAAGAAAGAGGAAAAAAAAAGACCAAAAAAAGACAGCAGATGCAACGCACGACCTTTGAATCTCTCAGGAGTGAAGGATGGAGAACTCCTAAATGAAAAATTCACAGTCCTAGTAAATTATTATTCTGAGCAGGACCCAAACAAAAGTAGTAAACTTTCTCTATAGCAAACTACATCTGCAGGTGGAGGCTATGTTCTCACAGGTGAAACACACGAGAATCTCACTGAGCTTAAAATCAATCTCGTAGAGCTCAGTTGAGCTTTGTTCACAGATGTGTTCAGAACATGTTCATGACCTAGGTGCTCTGTCAGTTTAGGCACATCAGAGCCTTGAGCTAACTGCCAATGTCAACATACTGGTTATATTCTCTTTAGTGTAATGTGTTAGCATGCTAACTATTAGCACAAGCACAAAGTATTACTGTAGCTGACAGGAATGGCAGATTTTCGACTGCTAAACGTGACATTGGTGCAAAATGAAAGGTCACACTTGTCAAAATTCACCATAGAGAATATAAACATACCAGATTTTATACCAAACCATCCGATCCAACAGCTACAGAGATATTTCAGTGACAAATGAAAAGGTCAGGAGCTTCCCAAAGTCATTGATACAGTGTCCTGGAACCCTAAAAGTCTCAACAAGATTTCATAACGATGGACACCGAGACATTTCAGTGACAGAGCAACACTGTTTTCCATCCTTTCCTGGAGTCATACTAGAAAAATCTATATTTTGAACATTTTATCATCTCACAGCACATGATTTCGAAATACTAGAAGACGTTTTACTCAAGTTTTTAGGCAGATGGCCCTAAATGTCGACTTTGTTTCTATTATAGCCAGCAAGCTAAATGTTAAGGACCACTTAAAGGCACCATATGCACCATCAAAATGTGACACAGCCACTGATAATTTGTCATATTTAACTTTCAATTGTTTAAAGCAATAAACCTCAGTGTGGCTAGAAAGTAGTGTGATGTTTCTTTGTTAAGATTTATTGAAGCATTTAATGACCTTTATTGCATAGCGCTCCTTCCATCTCTCCCTAATCTTCTGTCTGGCTCCACTCTGTATCATTTAATAAGGCAGAAATGTCATTCAAATGTCAGTTAGTGATACCTATAAGAAATGAAAAATATAAAACTAAAGGGGGTAGGGGTGGGGGGTGAAACAAAAAAAAAAAACAAAAAAAAAAAACGACTCACCATTATATTCTCATCTGTAGGAGAAGCTTGTTTTGTTTCCTTCTTTTATTCTTCTCCGTCACCATACGGATATGTTCTGTGTTTACTTCGTTCGGGCATATAACGCTCTGTTACATCTGACAGTCAGTTCTTTATTTTTTGCATCTTCCTGCAGAGTAGTAAGAGAACATGAGGCTCCCAATACTTTCTCCTCTTCCTGGGGTAGCTTCACTACTCCACAGCTGTCCCACAGAGACGTCCAAACTCAAGGCGGTGGGGGTACTTCCAAAGCCGTCCCCTGAGCGATTGCTGATTTCTGCTACTGCTCAGATCTTGAGGCTTGTGTATGATGTGATTTTGCTGAGGATCAGATGAACTGAAGTTTTGTGCAAGTACCTGGCTACTGTTGCTATACTCGTGCCTTTAAGGCAATTGGAAGATTCCAGAGTGAGAAGTCTACTGCGTGGCTTAAAGCATCAGGTTAGTGAGCATGTGTCGCCTGCTGGGTAGATTAAAGCACCAGGATAGTGAGTCGTGACTGAAAGTTTACTTCTGTTTCCTGAATATCCAGAAGTTGTGTTTGCTGAGGTATACAGTTGTCTGCCGTGAACAGGTAAGGGCTGGCAGGTGGTTACAGGTCAAAGGTCTTTGCTCACGTCACGGTTGCACTGAGATCTTGAGAGGCAATACTGGTTGTCACGGTAACAACAGCGGCAGGTCACGGGTGTATTATTGCTTCGTGTTCCAGTCACTGGGCTGGCTGTTTCAGTGGTGGAGGTAGACAGTGGGTGAGGATCCCTGAGGTAAAATGGAAAAACACTGCAATGAGAAGAAGATGAGGAACTAATCATGGAAAGTAAACGGATGTTTCTTCCTTTTCTATTTCCCTTCGAGGTAGAAAGCAGATGTGGTTTTCTCTGACTGGAACCAATGATGGGAGGTAAAACTGTGCTGTCAAGTCTAATCTTCTACACTGGTAAAGAATGCTGGTGGTTTGCCAGAGTCTGAAACAAGTCGAATCTTGCCCTCTCATTCAGAGTGGATAGGGTCATTTAGGGGCTTCGCCTATGGAAGAAAAAAAGAAAAGAAAAACAAGTTAGAGAGGCAACCACATTGTGTTGGCAGACGAAAAGACAGGCAAAAGTCAGTAGGGTCTGGACAAGATTTCCCTCTTGATCACAGCAGCAGAGGACCTCACAAAGGCTACATTTACACAGCAAAGGCCCACAATCAGTTGGCAAGTGCTTGCTGGCGGTTGCTGGGTACACAAAAAACCTCCTTGTGATTACTTTGATCCATTTTTAAATATTTTTTTTCCACAACCTTTTTTCCCTTGCCGAAAATAAGACAGCGATTATTCTCCTAAAACCTGAACTCATGGTATGCATTTCTAATTTCTCTTTGTCGGCTTTATAGTGTTCGATAGAACAGCCTTCCCCAACCCCCGGGCCATGGCCCGATACCAGTCCTTGAGTCGTTTGGTACCGGGCCGCAAGAGTTGAGGCTGGGGTGTGAAATTTATGGTTTCGGGGTTTTTAATCAGTTTTTATCGTTTAGGTTTCCCTGGGTCTTTTCCCGTGTGTTATGAACAAATTTTGGTACAGGTACTGGTTTTATTTTGTTGTATTTATCGGTGACGCCTTAAAGGCCGGTCCATAAAATATTGTTGGACATAAACCGGTCCGTGGGGACCATAAAGTCACATTTGAGTAATGATGTGCAAAACTCTATATTTGGTGTCTGAACTAGAGATGGACCGATCCGATATTACGTATCGGTATC
>NW_005187696.1:322624-329478 GCF_000239375.1 Pundamilia nyererei | reverse complement strand
TTTTTTTTTGCATACAGGTATAACAGAATAGCTTTAGTGTAGTTGTTGTTTTAAACTTGAGTATGAACTTATACAAAATGCAGCAAGATATTTTAAAAAACTGTTTTGTTGATTAAAAAACAGTATGTCGGATTCATATCGGTATCGGCAGATATCCAAATTTATGATATCGGAATCGGTATCGGACATAAAAAAAGTGGTATCGTGCCATCTCTAGTCTGAACACAGCAGAATTTTTCCTGAGCACAAAAACAACAACTGTGGAACAACAACTGTGCCCCTTTGAGCCATATGGCTCATTTGAAAGAGCAAAATTTAGTTTGTGGTCTAGACAACCCAAAATGTCATGTCCCCATATGTGGACGGCAGTCCTAGGAGGTTAAGTAAAAACACTCGGACACATTTTGCATTTGATGCCAAGAACAATACGACTCTGTATAAACCACATGGAGCAACTTTTACCGGTAAAAACACAACAAACCTTAAATTTTAGTCAAATGAATCAACTTGTGATTTAGTCTACAAGAATCTTATGATATTTTATTTAATTAACAAGACTAAAATTACCAGAGTTTAGATGACAAAATTGGTTTTTATTTTACCTTTGTTTATACAGGTAGCCCCATTTAGACTCGATGTCTCATTTACAAGAGAGACAAACGTATTAAATGACAACAAAAATACAACAGCAATTAAATAGGAAATATAAAAAAAAAAAAAAGAGTCTAATGTTTACACAGTCATGTCAGAAACAGGAATACGTTCCTAGTGATGATTTTACAGGGTCATTTGTACGTCTTTTACATCTGCAAGTGAAATCAGCTGAGAGCTGCAAATCCTTCTGTAATGTTTTCCATGAACATGGAGCAGAAAAGGAGAATCCTGTTTTCCAAGTTCTGCACAAACTGATGGAACGATGAATGTAATGAAGAGACTGCAGACTATGACTAAGATGTTTATGTAACATGTAATCTGATATATAAGCAGGGAGTAAATCACAAATAGATTTATAGATTATACCAGTGAATCATCCTGCATAAGGCCAACGAGGGCCAGCCAGAAAATATAAAGTACAGTGATGTGTTAAAGGTTTACAACCAGTCATAAATCATAAAGTGTCCTGTGATAAACAGAGTCCGAAAGATGGTGAGAATGAGCAAAGGTGTTCGTGTAAATTATATCACCGTAATCTAGGACGGGTAAAAAAGTGGTAGCAACAAGCCTTTTTTCTGCGGTGAAAGAGAAACACAATCGATTTCAGAAAAAGAGGCCCAACTTCAAGTTTCCTTAACAGGTGCTCAATGTGTGGCTTAATGGAAAGATTATCATCAATCACAATACGCAAGTATTTGCATGAGGTCACAGTTTTAATAGATGCCTTGAGCAGATACAAGAGAGGGAAGTGCTGCAGGCTGAAGAGCATTTAAAAGCAGTCTGAGCTGACAGAGGTGAGAGTGTACACAATCAGCTAGTTGTAACTGTTCAAAAACCATGTGGACGGTGCAAGCACAACAATAAATAACTGTATCATCTGCATGAAAATAGACAAAGTACTGTGCAATTTCCTAAAACCAGACTAGGAAGGAGATAAAATACTAGCAGAGAAAAAAGGAGACAAATTTCCACAGTCGCCTGCGCTTTTCATAAAACTAAACTTTTACTTTGAAGGCAAACGGTCTTCAGGTTCACTGCAGCTTAGAGACAAGTTTGCAAGGCGGGCAACCTCAGCAACCAGCTACTGACCAAAGCAATTGCAGGGAGGGTTTTGGGACAGACCTGTATACCTCCTTGCAACCAATTTCATGCTAGCAGCTGCAATCAACCTTGAGCAAACTCTTTACTCAAAGACCAGCAGTGCTAGGCCTGTGTGACCAGGGATTAGACAGATTATCGGGGCAACCCATGAGCTGCTGCTATGGTTGAGGATTAGGTCTGTACAGGTGAAGAATCTTCTTGGGAAAGATCACAGCAGTGATGTCACCCAATGTATAAAATGAAAAACTAGACTCAGATGTTAAAGTCACATTTTGTTGACCCAGCCATCATTTTTGACCATTTCTAAGAATTTTTTTGCAAAGTGCTTTAAGTCAAATGGATTTTAAAAAAAGAACACTTTTTTAAATTACAAATTAGAGAAAGATCACCATCAAAGGTCAGGACTCTTATTTGCTACAATTTGCTTTTTGCCAAATTAATATTCTCTCATGTTAAGATTTGGCAACAACTATTCAGGTCGATAAATATTTGTTTTGGCTCTTGTTCGGCTGTGCATTGAGCTTGATTCTTAGAGCAACAAACAGAGCAAATCTTTTTGTCAGAAGTTACTGTGGCAATAGGCAGAAAGGCCCATTAGCAGATTCTGGGGTCTTAAAGAGGTCAAGAGTGGCTCACATGCAATTTAGCACTGCTGGATGCTTTCATTTGATTCTAAAGTGTAATATCGCACCATCCTCTGCAAGTCTGCGTGCATTACAATGAGTGTGGCCACAGGGCTGCTTATGCAAGTCGTGCAATCAGTTGCTTAGTTACTTTTTCAAATAAGCAATCCCAGTGTAAAGGCAGTGTTTCTGTCTCAGTCTGTTTGGAGGTACTATAGTTTTGTCATTTCTAATGAGTTTTTAATTTTATTTCATTTGTTTTTAATTCATTCTTCTGTCAGTTTAGTTTTTATTGTTTCAAAAGGTTTCGTTTTAGCTTCGTTTTAATCGTTTCAGAGTTTATATTGGTCTTTTTAATTGATCTTTTTAGGGGTGGCAGTATCTCAGGAGGTAGAGCAGATCATCTACTAATTGGAAGTTTGGCAGTTCGACATTTGTGTGAATGAGACAAGTTGTATGAAATCATCTTTGTGCTCAGTGAGAGTCGAAAAGCACTATATAAGAAGCAGTCCATTTAATTGTTACTGTGTGAAGGGCCTACAGGAAAATCAGCACAGGTATTACTACTCTATTTGAAAGAAGCTGGCTCAGTCTTGTAGACATCCAGAGTCTCAAACACATCTGTCACCGACTCGGTGACGTAAAATGTATAATAATAGTTTAACCAAAGTAACAGATTTCCTCTATATTTCTATTTTTAGTTAGTTAGTTGTACTTTTTTTCAAACGTCTGAATGTTTTCTCACATCTAGTTTTAGTCAACTATGATAACCCTGCTACGTGCCTGTGGAGCGTATCCAGTTGTGAGCTTGAAGAGCTCCATGTGGGTGCTACAGTTACCTTTCAGCCAAAGTGTGGGGGAGGAGGTGTTACCAGTATAGCTCACAATACAATGAGGTAAAGGTACAGTAGGCTACACTCCATAACTCCAACCCATAATCCAGATAAGCACTTCATTGTCAGTTTGTGTCGGTGGCCCTGTGTAAACCCCTGAGTTGCTTGTACAGCAGGAAGGCGCGCTGGGAGTGGCAGAGTACTTCACGGAAACGCTCTCAAGCTTAATCAAGACGCTTCAACAGTGGATGCATTTACATACATTTGTTCATGTCAGACATGTTAAACAAGAACAGTGATTCATGCACAGCAGAAAAAACCAAAGCAGCAGTATGCAATGACGTGCTTCCTTACACGTCAGCGCTTCTCTGTAGTGTCGATAGAGCTCATAACCAACAAATGCATGGAGGTCATTTTGCATCTGCTAGAGCTACAGGACTTATTTAGTATGCAAAGCAGCTACTGGGTGGAAAGTCTATTATAGGCACCCCGCATTTAAATGAACACACACACACACACACACACACACACACACCCTGTTAATCTCCCTCCATCTGTGCGAGCTGGCCTCGGGTTCTCTGTCAAACACACATCTCATTGTGTGACTATCTGGCTCATTTAGACTCATGCAAGTCAACTTCATGCTAAAGACACATATCACCTCTTCTCTCCAGAGAAAATGTGAAAGTCGAGCCTCATTTTATTTTTTCTATTGAGGGTCCTCCATCAGACTATAGCTGGATCACACAGGTTAGCTTAAAGATAGCAGCACACAGATTAAAATGACAGCCTTTAATTGTTTAGTAGTATTTGTATTACCTTTATATTTTTCAAGGCTCTTGTTCACATAAAATAAACCAATTAAAGAGCGTTGTATATTCAGATACCTACACAGAAGGAAACCCCACACAGAAAAGCTCCAGCAGGTTCCTCTCATGTATAAAAATTTCTATATTAGTGGTTTTCAAATATGTAAAGGTGTGCCCTGTGCATTTATGTCTGCAGAAACAATGCGATCTCACAGCAGTTCCTGAAATAAACACAAGTCTCTATCTTGCTTCTGAACACAGAAACACACAGAAACATCTGGATGTTTATCTGTGTCCCTCAGTGAGTTTGTCTGTCCAGCGTGGATCCACTGATGTAAATAAATAAAATCATAAATTTCTTCTTTTTTTTTTCCCTTCTTTCTTTTCTCTTGCTAACTTCCCCTCGTTGGACAATAAAGTATTGAATTGAATGAACGGTGCTGCTGTGGAGGGTAAGCAGCACCAAGTTCCTGGGTGTGCACATCTCTTCTGGTCAGCAAAGCCCAACAGTCAGGGACTCTACTTCCTCTGCAAACTGAGGACAGCGAGAGCATCAACCTCCACTATGAGCAGCTTCTACAGAGATCATAAAGAAAGAAAGATTTCAGAGGGGCTCACTTCATCCCCCAAACCAGATTTTTAAGTTTGAGTCATACACATCGCTGAGTTTCACCCTGCATTTGTAATCACTCTCAGTGCATTATTAATGTAAGCTGCATTGCTTGGCTAGGTTTAGGCATTAAAAACAACTTTACTAGGTTTTGAGGTCAAATGCACCTCTTGCTACATCTTACCAAGGTGTAGGCAAACACGAGATATACTTCCATCTCAAATCTACTGCTAAGAAATTTGGGAAACAGATTTGTTTTTCGTGACCTTTTCATGTACTGACAGGAAATAGCCTGCAACATGCAACAGCACCAAGTCTTCTTTAGATATATTGAAGATATTTTTGATTGCATATTTGTAGCATCTGTACCAAGCATAACACTCATGGTATTAGTACTGTTGGTTCACACCAGGAAGGTCGTGGGTTCAAATCCATGATGTGGTTTGGCCTATCAGTTTGCATGTTCTTCCACACAGGGTCTCACTGGGGACTCCAACTTCCTCCCACAGTCCAGAGACCGGTGTTAATTTTGTTGACCCACAGTTTCATCAATGACCATTTTTCATCCTGACAAGAATGAGATGACAACTAAAGAAATAACAGAACAGAAACTATGATGAAATGTACTGGCACTTTCATCAGTGAATAAAAACAAAAATTTATGGTGCGATTAGATCTGTGTAGAAAAGCGGTGCACGTTTGGAAGTGAGCCGAGCAGAACCGTGAGGTTAGACGCCCGCTGATCTGCGCGGAGGAAACGGTACAATTGTTCTGATGCTTCTTGTTTCTCATAAAAACACAACCAAACGTCAACACAGGAAGAGAAGAGTCAGACAAACGCACAACACATTTCGTATTTGAGGTCACGAAAAATAGAACACCTGGTAAAATGGTGGAGCAACTCCCACTCACAAACTCTTACAGTTAATTGAATCCACTCAGATTTAGTCTACAATAATCTTACAATATTTAGTCAAATGCTGAAATTCTAACTAAAACTAAAAGATGACTCAACATTTGCTGCCAGAGACATGCAGTTAGTGGGTTTAGGTTAACTGGAGTGATTGTAAATTACCCACAATTGTTACTGGACTCCAGACTCCCATAACCCTGAATTGGAAAAGCAGAAGAAAATGGAGATGAATGTGATTTGTGCAGGTCTAATGATAAGTTGTGTTAACACAAAAATACTGAGGCACATGTGGACTTGCTGTGTGCCTCAGCACATCAACTTGGAAACCACCATGAACTAGTTTTGCCATGGTTCATGGTCCATCGCTGGTACGCTCTACTCTCATGATGGAAGAGAGCGTTTAAAAAACAACCTCTGCTTTTGCTCACATTACTGCAGAAGGCTTAATTACCCAGCAGCAGGAAACATGAAATGAAAGAGACACCAAGATTAATCCTGTAAAGACGGAAGGAGGCAAAAGCAGGCGTGAGGGAAGAGCGAGCTGATGCATCATTCTGTACAAAGGAGGAAAAATGGCTTTCTTCCAGCAACAGTTACACTGACAGATGTACAGTACAAACGGCACTAAATTGTTTACAGCAAAATAATGCAGGGTAAATGGGTTAATATCTCAGCGTCTGCTAGACTGATTGTGAAAGAAAAAGACAGCTGATGAAATGAAGTAGATTTATGTTTCAGAGGGAGAGATTCCCCTTTGTCTTCAGTGAGTTCCTGTCTCTTATTTAGCATCAAGAACTATTGTGGACTTCGAGTGAGCCCCAGATATACTATTCTTATTCTCTTGACTAATATTTGCTAAAAGCTACAATACCCAGCAGAAACAGTTAAGGGGCTTTCAGGGTGAAATCCTTTTGTTTCAGTAAACAACAGGCCACATCACCAAAACTGTAACTACTTTGTATAGAAATACAGATTATGGCAAACAGAACAAGAGAAGCTTTTCCTCAAGCCATCGACTGACTGTCACAGAGTTACACTTCTACTGCTCAGAGTGTCGCTGTGGCAGAGTCAGCACAGCTCTTTCGTCTCACTATCTGGCAGCAGTCGGTGATAAGCTCACACTGTATTTGAGTCTTTCTCACGACTCTTACAGTTTTGGATGTGGGCGGATTTGGAGCCTAGAAAAAGCCCACTGCTCTGCCTACGTATCCTCGTGAGTGGATGTCAGGCCCCTGCAGAGCAAAATTGAGTATTTTGGTCTAATTCGGGACTGCAATCTCCTCTGCTTCACTGAGACATGGCTGAACCCAG
>NW_005187696.1:299567-313598 GCF_000239375.1 Pundamilia nyererei | reverse complement strand
GATAAACTGAAGCCTGTTGGCTAAGAAGTAGTGCTGAAAGTTAGGCAGTTCTAATCCTCCTTTATCCTTGGTCTTTTGTAGTGTTATTAAGCTTATACGTGGGGGTTTATCTTTCCTTGCCATTTTTTCTCTCTAACGTGAAACCCATCTCTCCATGTGCCGCCTGACAACAGAGGTAGTTTTTCCTCAAGGTGACTTCTGGGGGAAGCCCATTGAAAGTAAGGAGGAAACAACTCATAGGTAGGAGTGTTGGGGTTGAATTCAGAAAGGTACACAGCACCTCACCACCAACTGAGCATATCTCATAACAGGAAGCTACATTTCTGAGGAATTATGAGAAGTCAGTAAAGTTTCCATTTCAACAACATTATTAGAAACTACTACTACTACTACTACTACTACTACTACTACTACTACTACTACTACTACTACTACTACTACTACTACTACTACTACAACAACAACATCTTTCAAAAACTGTCCAAATACTTTTGGAAGGTAGTGTAACCTGCTAGACTTGTCATTTCTAACAGTGCAGCGATGTATTGTGTAATTTCTGTCATGTACAGATTTATACATGGAGTGTACAAAAGGATTACTGAACTAATAATCACTGATAACGTAACCTTGCATAGACTCAAACTCCATTATTTGCTTAGACTGTAATGACAATTCGTTGCTTACATTCTGAACCAGAGTCAGAGGTCAATATTTGCTGAGTGACGAGTTTTCATGCAGACAGAAAGCTGGTTTCACGTAGCTTTCTCCATCTGTGCCTCCATTAGAACAGAGAATAGTTATACAAACAGCCCAAAGCAGGACAAACATATACACACGTACAGTAAGGGGACAGCCACACACAGATGTGTGTGCTCCACACCATTATACACATATACTGACACTGGGCCCCTCGTCAAACTGAGTGTACAGTGTGTATGATACTGGATGCTTCACCAGCATCCAGATCAAAACAGAGAGCAGAGCCGCCAGGCAGAAAGATGAGAAAGGAGGAGAGGCAGGAGAGCCAAAGGATGGGCGGATCATTTGGCCCTCCTAACGGGAACAAGAAGAAAACAAGCAGTACATGCCTGGAACAAGAAACAGAGGTAAGGATGAGGAGGACGAGGGGGAAAATAGAGTGGACGTAGATATAAAATGTATATGAATTAGCTGGAGAGGTTCTTCTAATGGTTGCATAGCAACTATTTGAAAACAGAGCTCAAGCTGCCAAAAGGGGAATAACATACAGCTCTCCTTTCCAAACGCTCAAAGGCAAAATAATTCTCCCAAATGTGCAACACACACACACACACACACACACACACACACACACACACACACACACACACGTTAGCTTGCACATGCAAATCCTACAAAGCTTCCAGATGTGGATGAAGACAAAAAACAAACATTATGACCATCTACCAAATATTGTTTCTTTGTAGACTGGAATTTTTCTTTTGGAAAGTGAAAAGATGCTCAGTTGGATTGAGATCTGGGAATTTGGAAGTGAAGTCAACACCTCAAACTCGTTGCTCTGCGCCTAAAACCATTCCTGAACATTTTTGCTCTGTGTCAGGGTCCCTTTACTGCTGAAAGAGGCCACAGCCATGAGGAAATACAATATGCATGAAAGGTTGCACATCACCTACAACAACACTAGGTGCTAGGTGGTAACAAAGCAACATCCACATTTCTGTGTTATATTGTTATATTGTTTTTGTGCTTTAAAGTGGTATAAAAATTTGATCCAGACATACAAGGAAATTACAAAAAGGGTAAGTATGAACTAAAGCTGTACTACTTTAAAGGGTTGCTCACTCACCTTTATACTACAACTGCTACTACCAGTACTGATTCATTTCTCATATCCATTGACCTGTTCAGACCTCATACTTCCCGGCTGAATGCTGGGATGACTTTTCCAGGTAGCTTTGGGCTTAAGGCGTGTACGAAAAGTTATCTAATTTAGCTCTGAGGCAACATCAATGACGTTTTATTAAATGCAAATATGCCCTTCTGTAATTTACCAAGTGGAACATGGCTGTGATCCTCTCGAGAGCCAAGGCTGAGTTCCACTCAGCCAGTCATTTTCTCTTCACAGCATAAATAATGGCAAGGAGCGGGTGCCACATCAGTCTCGTTTGTGGAACATTTTTTGCTTTAAATGGGTTTTTAAAGTGCCGTCGCTTTGGTGTGAAGAAAAAAAAAAATGCATAAAAGGAGCAGTTAGAAGCCCTCAGAAAGAGGCGGCTTTTTGACATGCCCGAGATAATGAGACTGCACTTTGTAGAGTGGGAGCACTTCATCTCTGTCTGCTTCTTAAGTGTCACTCTGACACTCACACAGCCGAGGGGAAAAAACAGCCACAAAAAGTCTCACATCGAGCCATGATGAAAGCGCTTTTAGAAGGATCGCTCATCAGATCTGTTCCCATTTTCCGAACGGATCAAGCCACACTGAAATCCATTTTATTTTCCTTGTTCTGCGCTCGGTGAAGCATTCTCTCCACAGGAAGCTCATTGAAGTCACACAAGGTGTCAAAGCAGTGTCACTATGAAAGCTCGCTGCTCCTGGTTAAGCCATCATTTAAAAAGAAACATAAAAAGGAAAAATATAACCTTAACTTACCCTTTCTTACCCTGAACAAAAAAACAAACTATCACATTCTTGAATCGTGCACACCGGCCAATTTTGTTCTTGCTGCTGTTATGAAACAGAATGACTCAGCTCTTACTCTGTATAGAGAAACATGCTTAGCTCCGAGTGGATGATGGAAATAAGCAGGAGACATTGTGACTACAGAAACTGAAACAATAATCTCAGTCTTCCACAGCATGTCTTCATCCTGTCTTCCTTCTCTCACCCCAGCAGTCGCAGCAGATGGCCGCCCCTCCCTTAGCCTGGTTCTGCTGGAGGTTTCTTCCTGTTAAAAGGGAGTTTTTCCTTCCCGCTGTCACCAAAGTGCTTGCTCATAGGGGGTCATATGATTGTTGGGTTTTTCTCTGTATGTATTATTGTAGGGTCTACCTTACAATATAAAGCGCCTTGAGGCGACTGTTGTTGTGATTTGGAGCTGTATGAATAAAACTGCATTGAATTGAATTGAATACCAGAGATGATGGAATAGCACAATAATCATTAGTGAGACGATCTAAGTGGTTACAGAGTAAAGCTCCTCTCACTGTTGATGCAAGCAAATGAAGTGAGCTACCTACCAACACAGCTTCCGCCTGCAATGTCTACAACTGCCCAAGTGTCAGCTACAAAGCAATGCACAACAAGAAAATCTCTTCATATGTAGATGGGACTTTAGTTTAGGGCTCTTGACACGTTACTGGCTGGGTTTATACCTCTCACCAACCCTGAAGCAGTTTCCCACGGCATTTGCAGAAATGACCTGGTAGTGCAACTGACTGAATCATTTGGGAAAAGTTCAAAGACGATGAGCTCTTTTAACAATAATTGCATTTTGATAGGTAAGAATCCAGAGTCATTAGCAAACAACAGAGCCCTTAAATGGTCACCTTAATGTGCTTTGACCTGAAGCTCAGTTTAATGGACATGGGAGTTTCGTAAGCAAATACCAGCACTGTTTCAAAATGGAAGCACCAATAAAAACGTTTTCACCTTCACTTAACCCATCAAGAAACCAAACCCAAAACCTCCACACCATGATCTCCATTTATGCAGAGTTCAACTAACTGCTAATCTGCTGCCATAAAATCCATAAAAATTGTATTTAAAATCCAGATGAAGATCATATCCCTTTCCATCCTCAGACACCATTTTCTGTTTTGTTTACCATTTTTAGAGCTGATGGCAAACAGGAACAGTCACAGACATTACTCTGATTACAGAGTCGGTATAATGTACTGTATAATATAATGGAAAACTGCAGTGATAGCACTGCTGATACAGCTGCTGTCATTAATTCAGTGACTGATTAACTTGCTGTCACAGATAAGGCGCCCTGAGAAAAATCTTCAGTTAGGCAGCTTTACATAACATTACTGAGGTCTTTTTGATACTGAGCTACATTAGAGGGCGATATCTGAAACATCAAAGCAAATCAAATCTTCTACTTCCATCCAATGCATCTATGTCAATGTGTTTGATGACTTTTCTCAGCAAGCCCAGGGAACTGTTCATGAAACAGGGACGCTTCTCTGTCTCTTGTCATGTCCAATCTCTCACAAGCCAACTCTGAAAAATCCTATTCAGGACCGAGCAGTGAAGCGTCAGTGTTTTCAAACAGCCAATGCCACACTTACGATGTCTGACTTATTAGCTTCACTACTCTGTGTGTTGTGTTTTCCACCTATGAATGCGTCTTTAACAACAGCACAGCAATATGTCTTTGTTTAACGTGACAACTCAGCCGAGTTTGATACCGTCCAAGCAACTGTCCAATCACAGCTGGACAGATGTAACCAGCAAAGGCATCAATATCAACAATCAAAGGTTGACCGCAGCCTGATGACAGATTCTCTCTGATAGCTTAAGGAAAAGGAAAAATAAGTTTAAAAAAAAAAAAAAAAAAAAAAAAAAAGGATGCAAAAGCTAAAAGGAGGACAGTTCTCATGACAGTGATTTTTTCTTTTCTTTTAGGGTTGGGGGCCTTACCCTTAGATGGGAACAAGGCTTTTCTTGTGGTGCACTTCACCCGTATCATCTGGGCTTTAAGCCAGTATCCAGATCTACCCCGCAGCATTTTATGGTTTTGTAAACAAGGCCTGGAACAGATGAGCAGGCATCGCTCAAAGACACTGGATACCCAGATCTGCTTCATTAATTCTTCATGCTGCTGAATGTTTTTTTTTTAAATGAGCTGGGCTGTTTGTTGTGTTGTCAAAGCATTTGGCGCCTCAGTCACGACTCGTCCAAGCGCAGAAAAATATGGCACGATGAGTCTGATGAGCACAAACGTTTTAAGGGAAACTACGACACGTGACGGCGTAAAGCTGTCGGTTCTTACTCACTCACAGGGATATGGAAGCAAAGGAGCATGACATCTCACTGAGCTTTTATTTGTCTCCAAGGTAAATGTCAGTGTAGCGGCTTTGAAACAATCGCTGGCTGTGCTTAGATGGTGCAAACAGACTAAGGTTACAGGCTCAGCAATAAGAAGCATAGACAAACATTTCTTTCAACTTTCATATATTTCTGCATGATATCAAGAAATGCAAATAATGTTTCGTCTTGTCAGCACTCATCAATGGGGGTTTTTAAAATCCCTTTTTCTTAAAAAAAATTAATAAATAAAGTAAAAAAATTTAAAAAAGGACAGTCAGCGAGGAAGTGCAGAGGATTAGAAGGTGGTTGGTCCAGGTGGCATGCCTTCAGAGGTATCGAGTGTCTAGGACAGAGGACAGTGGACAGAAGGAGCTGCACTGTGTATTTGTGGATCAACAGAAAGCGTATGATAGGGTGCCAAGACAGGAAGTGTGGTACTGCATGATTGGCAGAGAAGTATGTGAAGGTGGGGCAGGACGGATACACTGGTGAGGCGTGCGGTAGGAGTGACTGATGGATTCAAGGCGGTGGGATCACATCAGGGATCGGCTGTGAGCCCCTTCTTACTTGCAGTGGTGATGGACAGGCTGACTGATGAGGTCAGGCAAGGCTCTCTGTGGACTATGATAGCAGACAACATTGTGATCAGTGAGAGTAGAAAGCAGGTGGAAAAGAGCCTGGAGAGGATGGGGTATGATCTGGAGAGAAGAAGAATGAAAGTCAGTAAAAGCAAGACAGATTACAGGAGTAAATAAAAGTGAGACAGGTGAAGCTGTAAGGAGTAGAGACAGAGTGGGTGGATGAGTTTGTACACCTTAGGACAACTGTCTAAAGTAACAGACTGTGCACAATAGAGGACAGGAAGAGTGTGCGCAAGGTGGAGATGAGTGTCAGAGGTTTATTTGTGACTGAAGGATGGCAGCAGAGTGAATACGAAGGTTTGCAAGATGGTGCTGAGACCTGCTGCGATGTGTGCTTTGGAGACGGTGTTGCTGACATAAAGACAGCAGGCCGAGGTGGAGATGCTCAGATTTTCATTGGCAGTGAGAAGAATGGACAGATTTAGAAATGAGTACATCAGAGGAACCGCTCAGGGTGAGCATTTTGGAGGTAAGGCTGAGATGCTTTGGACATGTGCAGGGGAGGGATGGTGGATATATCAGATACAGGATGCTGAATATGGAGCTGCCTGGCAGGAGGAGAAGAGGAGGGACTCCGAGGAGCTTTGTGGATGTAGTGAAGGAGGAAATGCAGAGGAAAGATGGGACAGGGCAGAAGCAGATGATCTATTGTGGCAACCCATAGAGTCAGCTCAAAGAAGAAGAATTCAGGAAGGGCTAAATCCTTTTTCATGGCACAGTAAATGTACTTCTTTAATTTGATACACATTGATAAAAAACACATGATGTTATTATAACGCACATGGAAAGTTGTATTCCATAAAATAATCTGTTATGGAAATATTCTATTATCAAAATCTCATTATTTACAGCTATTATTGTCGGTACATGCTGAAACACAGTACCCTGATTAGCATGTGAATAAAACCTCAATGGAACAACGTGTAATAGACTGTAATTGTATCTAATTAGTTATTATGCTAATGCAATAGCTAGCCTTCCACCACTGCAGACATGCATATTCTCTCATTTTCACAGCTCGGCGTTGGCTCTGGTGCTACTCAGTGCTTCTTTTAGAACAAACGCAAAATGAACAAAATGACAATGAACAAAAGTTTCACACCTGAAGCTGCTATTCCACTTTATTTTCACATTCATGGACTGTTTATGCTTATTAATATTTGAGACTCCCCAGATACCCCGAGAAAAAAGCAACTAGCCAGAGAAAACAAACAAGTAGGGCTGTTCGATATAACGATATATATCGGATGATGATATAAAAACGTCTGTGGTTTCATTTTATGCTATCGTTTGCTTCGTGGTGTCGCAAAATAAACTGTTTACTGCAATATTTTTTCATCGTTCTGATGGTCACTGCAGTGGTTATATTAATGTCTTAAAGTTCTCTCCTTCTCTTATATTTAATATCACCACACTACGGACGGACAAGCGCCTGTTTTTATGCGTTGTCGTTAGCAACAGCAACGGTAACACCTTCGCGTGTCCGCTTGTTTCTGTTCCACATAAACCTTTCACAATAAAGCTCAAGATCCTGTTGAGACTTTTCAAAATAAACTGAATCACGTGAAAGAGCAGATTATTTACGGATGAGAAGTAAAAAAGAGCCGCCAGGTGCTAAAAAATAAACCTTAGACTCAAACGTTAGAACAGGCTTTTCCCCGCAGCACGCCGTGTAATAAATACAAAGAAAACGGCGCCCGTTACAACTTATGTCTAAAAATGTATCGTTTCATGCATCGGTTAAAACACTCGACTCCAGCTACACGACGCGCAGCTGGAAACACTTCACGCAAGTCGAGCTGCCCGAGATTCACAGAATTTACAGAAAATGTTACATTTTTGTGATTTATATCGTTATCGGACGACAGATGTCTGATATCGGGATATGAGGTTTTGGTCATATCGCACAGCCCTACAAACAAGCTCATCTTTTTTAATTTGCTAATTGTTTCTCTGGGTTCATCTCAATCTCACACTGAGATTGCACATGCTGACTAACAGCTGAGATGATTAATATTTATGAGGCAGCCCCGGAAAAAATAAAAATAAAAATCACCGACATGGACATATCAAGTGGCAATACTGTCAATTTCACAAGCGGCAGCCCCTTCTGATATTCTACGAGACCAACAGCTCGTCTTTTCCTGTTCTCGGGTCTCTGGTGACAGCAGATCATTTATATTAGAGCCACATGCGCTGCTCTGTTCTGGTGTTTGCCAGCTGTTTCCAATTTCACAAGCAACCAGGAAAATGGATCCAAATTGTAGCAATCAAAGACGCGCCTGAAGCCGCAAAAGTCACTGCTGAGGATCTAGAATGTGGAGAGATGGAAAGGACTGTCAGCCTGAGTCAGATGGGCTTTCTGATACGCAGCCATGTATCTAGCAATGATCACAGTCTGTTGCTGTAAATAAAAAAAAAACACCAAGAAGCAAAGGACAAAAATACCTAAATACAAAACAACCCCAAAACCCAACCTCTTTCAACGAAGTTTCCATTGGTGTGTTGAAAGATGTAAAATCCATCCAAAAGACAAACATGCGTCTACTCAGAAAAGCAAAGTCTGATGCTTTTGTTTTATACAGCGGCTGTCAAACTCAGTTTAGGGCCCATACAGCCCAAGAGTGTCGGACCAGTAAACCGCCGTAAAGCCCCACTCCTCAAAAGGACAACAAAATGTTGTTGTTTTTCCAGTGGTCCAACTTGACTCCTTCACTGACCTGATTCTGGCCCCCGAGCTTCAGACCAGTCCGGCGGCTGAACTGGAGTGCCAGTATAAGATAAATAAGGATTATTTTGAGCCGTGACTCATGCAAAGCTACTCTAGTAGAGTTCAATTGTTAAAAAAACAAAACAAAAAAAACCAAAAAAACTTACAGCCAGAAATGAGTACAATAGGTCCTTTTCCATTGCTCATTAAGTCAAGAACTAAAATTATTTTCCTTCCTGGAAAATAAACGTTTTTGCTCTGTGAGGACCCCCACGGTGTGACCCTCCCTCCCCCACCACCACTCTAAAAGCATGCTGGGAGAAACCAGCAGGTTTCCCCTGAGGATATTCTGATGCACAGCTGGGGTACGGCCCTAATCACATCACACACTGGAAGCAGAGAAATGTGAATGAGGATATCACCCATGGGCAGAAGCGGTCTTCAGCGGCTCTGATCTCCTGTGTGAACAAGTGTGCAAATACGCGTTTTGTTCGAACGATTCTCTGTTGAGATTGTTTTTATTTTTGTTAAAACTGCTCGGGAAATGTGAGGGATTACTGAATAACACACCAGCTCATGCAACTGAAATCCCTCAGGTAAAAAAACGATTACAGGGATTCTGTTCAGCGGTTTCACGCAGAATGCTGATGTACTCTGGAGCTGCCTGTGAATGACAAAATAGTGAGAAACCCCCGAGATCTGTCAACACAACAAATGGTTTTCCTGCAACTGTGGTGTGATGGACATAGTTTTCTATTGATTCAGGCTTATGTAGGCACTTCAGACAAAAATATTGACAAAATGGCAAGTGCTATTGGTTTCCTACTTCAGTGCTACTTATTACCCATACTTCTGGTAATCCCAAGCAGTTGAGTGCCTGCTTGTTGGAGTTATTTCCTATTGGAGTCAATGTGGCTGCGACAAGGAGTTTTTCTTTCCCCTGTTTTGGCAGCAAACTGGATCAGATTTGGATAATGAGGTAAATAAGATGCACAGATAATAAAAACAAATCTCATATCTACTCTTCAGCCAAACAGCTGGCGATGGGGGGCATCATCACATGACCTTTGGATGAACTGATACACAGCACACAGTCTGCTAAACATATTAGGCTAAATGAACAATACATCAAACATGCTGAAATATACCAATTCTCACGAGTGTGGAAAAAAAGTCAAAGTCTTATCATAATGAAGTCAATTTGCAATTGTACAGCATGTAAAATCTTCTCCAGCTTGTGCAGAAAGCACCCTGCTGATATTTGGCATTCATGAAAACGCTTCAAAGGCATTACCAGCTTCCAGCAAGTGACTGTAAAGCTTCATCTAATTTATGTCCAATGTGAGAAAACCCAGATGGATTTTAATCAGTCTTCTTTGGTAAAGCTATACGTGGCGAAAGGTGCAAATGAAAAATGTAAATGAATCAAAATTTCAATCTAAATGAGAGTCATGCAAAATGACTACAGGGAAACGATCAGAGTATAAACAAATCACACCATCAAGCTGATCTCCAAGTTTGTTTTACATTTCTTTAGTTTTGTGAGTAAAGACAGATTATTTCAGACTCTAAAATAATTCAGCTTCTTTGACATTTATATATTTGTACAACAAATTCAAAGATAACCGGCTTTAACTCTCTCTCCCGGAAACACAACATGTAACAGCCTCCCCTGTTCCCGTTCTGATACCTCAGTATTTGTCAATAAAGTTGTGGTTTGTTGACCATTACTCATAGTTTCTGGATTTTTCCAAGGGTGGCTGCATAGGCAGAGACCAGCCTCACTAATTTCTAACGGCTGATACAAACCCAGTCATGTTGTACTATGAGCAGGTCTGAAATATGACAGCAACTGTTTAGCTCAGAAATCAGCTTCTGGGGTTACTCATAGTAGGCTTTCAAGGGGTAATGAGTTAAACCCCATCAAAACCAGTAAACAAAATGAGAAATATAGCCACAATTACAAAAGCCCCGTCCATGCCGGCATACAAATTTTATATGTCACATACACAGTACAACATATAGTGAAATGCTTGTGTCCTGAACTGCGGACAGGCTGCAGACATACAGGCTCCATTCCAGGGCTGTTTTGTTTTTTTGCATGGGGGGGGTCTAGCCAGGACCCTTACTGGATACCAGGTGGGAATCGAACTTGCGATCCTCGCTCCAGAGGCGTGTAGTTTTATCCAGCCGCATGATGCAATATATAACTCTGCAGCAGCTGCACTTAACAGACAATGAATTCTGTCTTTGCTTCACTGTGGATCAACTAAAAGTATAGAAAGCCGAGACGGTCAGAGGGCAGTTTAAGTTGTGTGCAGGATGTGCCCCCATTAGCAGGCCATTATAGGTGGAGGCTGGGCAGCGTGGGTGAAGACAAAGAATCTGAAGAAGCTGTAAAAAGGAGCACCTGACAAGCTTCATGACGTACTCTGTGAGTAATGGGTTTTTTTAATGTAAAAAAAAACAAAAACTCTTGCAGTGAGCACTTTGTGTGGAAATGAATGAACTCTTTGACATCCAGGTAGTTAAAGGTAGTTCTAAGGTAGTTACCATGACCATTAGAGAGCGCAGCCGTCTGCATATGTGGTGACCTTCAAAGGTTTTTGAAACATGTGCCTGAGAGTAAAGTAGGCCATGCTTTTATTTCTCCACACTTGGTAAAACACAAAAAAATGTCATTATGAATGTGCAGTAGCACCTGTTCTTTGATATAGGCTGAAGTATTCCTGTCACTGGGTCAGGGTCTGAATCCTCACAACCAAAATACGCAACACTAAAGGACACTGGAAGTTGAGAGCAGAATAAATCTTACAGTCTGTGTTTATAGATGACAAATTTGAAACTACCATCTGTCATAAACAGTGTAGAACTAATTGTACTGTGTTTCTGTAGTATAGGTTTCTTAAATATAGACCAACTTGTTATTGATCTAGCTTTCTGAGTAAGCTTGGACTGATATCTGATCCAAATGTCCCTACAAATAACATTTTTGCTGTTATGTTACAAAAGAAAAACTTGCAGACAGTTTCCTTAACTAATCAGCAAGAAAGGTCCGTCTATCCTGTACCTTTGGTTTGATTGAGCTCAGGATGCAAAAGACTGTCACAGCTTTAAAAGCATTCACAGAGGCCTTGCTGCTCCCCCTGATGTGCCTCACTCCCTACTGTGAGAGGTGCAGGCAGCTGGGCCCCACCTACTTTTAATACAAACACCAGTAATTCTTATTGTAAACTGTTTCAAATACAGCAAGTCATTTGGTGAAAAGTCTTATTATAACTTATACTACACACTGATCAGGCGATCAGGTGAATGGAATAACAGTGATTATCTCTTGGTTGAAGCACCTGTTAGTGGGTGGGATGTATTAAGTGAACATTTTGTCCTCAGACTTGACGTGTTAGAAGGAGAACAAATGGCAAAGTATGCAGATTTGTGCGAGTCGGGCCAGATTGTGATGACTAGACAACTGGGTCAAAGCATCTCCAAATCTGCAGGTCTTGTGGGGTATTCCCACTCTGCGTTGGTCAGTATTTATCAAAAGTGGCACAGTGGTGAACCAGCAACAGGGTCATGGTGGAGCAAAGGCTGGCCTCTGTGGTCCAATCCAACAGACGAGTTAGGCTTCAGACTACACAGCACATCAGAGTTTGTTGTGTATGGGGTTGCGTAGCCGTAGACCAGTCAGGGTGTCCATGCTGACTACTGCTCGCCACTGAGAGCACCAAAAATGGGCACATGAGCATCACAACTGGACCACGGAGCAATGAGGGAAGATGGCTTTGTCTGATTGAACACTCTTGCTAACATCTTGGTGCCAGATACCACAGGACACCTTCACAGATCTGGTGGAGTCCATGCCTTGGAGGTCAGAGCTGGTCTGGCAGCAAAAGGGTGACCGACACGACATTAGGCAGGTGGTCATAATGTTATCAGGGTATATTTAAATTGAGGCCTACTCTGTTCTGTGGCCTTGCTCACCCTGTCTACTGCTTTCAATGCATGCAAACAAAACCAAAAAGAAACAACCAACACCATCACACACACTTTATATGTCAACTGTGGCTTTGCTTGATATTTATAAATGTACTTGACTGTGGTGCTTCCCTGTTCAGCCAGTCCAACTGTGCCTTAAAGGGGAAGAGTTCCAAACCACATCTGCATGACCACAGTGCAGCAGGTTCTGCATAAAGCATGAGCCACACAGCTGGGTTGCTGTTACAAGGTGGTGAGTGAGCGTTTTCAAGGCCAACCCTAATTACATTTGACTCCTGAATAACGCTGGCACATCAGTTGGTTGAGATTTTGGTTGCTTGTGAGGAAATTAGGATAATGAGAAGGCAGGAAGGGCTGAACGTGTGTTGTAAATGTGCATCATGGGGGACTCAGTGGTGTGAAAATGATTTGAGGCTATGTGAGAACTAAAATTAGAAATCACATCAACTACACAGTATGTCAGATCACAATATGTCCTGTTGTGGGGAATCGCATCAGAGAACATCTGGCTGAGTGTTGCTGCTGCACTGCTCTCTGTGCTTTGCCTTCCCCACAGTCACTCAGCAGAGCTAACAAGGAGGTACAAGAGCAGGCGGAAATTTACAGCACACAGAGAAAGATAAGGAATCCATACTGTGTAGACTAACAGTTTTATTACCTTCAACCTTTATATGATTGTATGAGTTGTGTTGCACTGCAAAACACCTTTCCTCTTATCACAATTACAGTCTCTCTTCCTTTTTATCACACCTTAAAAAAAAGTTAATATACAGATTTGAGAGTTTATTCTTGTTTAGCAGACATTCACTTTTTAAAGAAAACCTATTCTGCTTATTTGCCAAAAAAGCTACAGTGTATGCAGACAAGCTAATGTAACAAATGTAACAAAGACTTTTTTGGGGGGAACCAAATGAAAAGCAGCTGAGTTTGATTTTGCTTTGTATGTTAACACTGCAACACGAGCATGCTCTTTATGCTGCAGCAGATTCTGTCCTCATTATTGCAGAAAAGAAAAAATCTCCCAAACACTAAAAAGGCAAATAATCTCACAAAAAAGCACATCTCACAATCTAATTAAAAAGTTCTCTCTGAGACCTTTCAGTGGCAGAAACGTTTCTCAGTTGTAGTCTGAACATGCTCAGCCCTCTGCCCTGAAGGCGTCACAGGGCAGAGCTGACCAAAAAACCCTGAGTTCACTTACAGGTTCTGCTGGAAACCACCAATCATAGCAGCAGCCTGTGTCACACATACAGGCGACATAAAAAGAGCTGCTGACAATTATGTGTTTTATTTAAACGTTCTTTAACCTGCTTTTCCTTAGTTTTATGCAATTTCACTCCTGAGCCTGGGCTCTGCAGCATACATAGTAGGAATGACTTTAACATCCAGGTGCACGGTTTGAGAACATCTTTAACATTATAAAGAAAACACTTCAACAAAATTACAGAACAGCACTGTGTTGGTGCAATTACTGGCACACAAAGTATGAGTAATTAAACCACCTGCATGAATTTGAGTGAACGGTTCAGCTATGAAGACGAAATAACAGATAACCCACCTGGTGCAATGGAGGGGGAGGCCGGCTTTCTTCACCAACATATTTACTGGAAAACATCATGTGGCAAAGCGTCTTCCTTCACAGAAACTCTGGGGAAAAAAAGAAAAAAA
>NW_005187696.1:285169-299547 GCF_000239375.1 Pundamilia nyererei | reverse complement strand
TATAGAAATGAAAGAGGTTGAGCAACACCACTCGTCATATTTTTAATTTGGGAGAAAGAGGAAGATGTCATTTTGCCTTTCAAAATAACAGAGTGAATTGTCACTTTGTAAGTTTCAAATGGCTAAAGTCTTTATTAGCCGACTAACTAAATGCCACTTGTCTGAATGCACTTGTGTCTGTTTTTAATAGCTAATAATAAATCTTTATGCTAAGATAATGCAACTATAATATTAGAAGGTTACTTGGCAACCATTTCATGTGCTTGTCAAAAACATATTGTTAACATTTTAGAGAACTTATCATCTGCGTTACTGTTACCAGGTTTGCAGAATAGTGGTTTCAATCTCCTCAACCGTTCATTGGTTGCTGCAAATCCCAACTGCAAAGGTAACTAGTTTGACCAGCTTAGTCTTCTTTGTTTCAGTATTTCCAGATGGCTTGCTTGTCATTTCTGAGGCTAGCAGGAGAAAAACTCTTCGCTCGTGAAGTTCTAATATTCTTTGCATGTTCTTCGGGTAAATTACCTACCATAAAATGCACAATAATGATCAATAATAACAGAAGCACATACAGGGATGTCCCCTCTGCTGGCACTGACACTCCCCCTTTGCACCAGCCTGTTTTGTTTTTACCACCACGCATGTGTTAATGAATTAGAATCATTCAAAACAAACAGGAAATCTGAATACAACCTGCATGCTTCCAACCTTCCAATGTATACTTGTCTATATAAGGAACAACATTTATCTTGAGGTGAAGTGGCGAAAGCAGTGAGTATGTTGCAAGTTCAATTGTTCTTAATAACAACTTAGCATGTCCAGTGTTCCCAATCAGCAAAGACAAACCATAAGGCAGGAAGAAGACGCCAAAATGCACCAAACATCAGACAGATGAGTCCGTCCACAACACGAGGACAGTCAAAGATATTTTGCAGCATGGTTTGAATTACTTGCAGTGAAGAAATCCTGATCTTTCAAGAGTTAAAATATTTGGTGTCTGGGACCCCGTAAACCCACGCTGGGTAGAATACACCGTCAGTCTTTTCACAGACTAGTTTAAAGTTGTGCTACACATGCATAGAGATATAAAAACCTTATTATTAGCTTACAGTATTATGTTTAATGCTATGTAGGCCAGTAACAGACAGCTAGTGTCAAGTTACAAAAAGCAGTGAGGCTTAAATACTTTCAGTTTGACGTTTTCTTATGTGAAACTGAGCCGTTTGATTATAATTTGGATTTTTTTAAATCACTGCCTCTAATTAAGTTTTAATTAAGTTTCATTAAATTTCTGTGACTCTGTGAATATAGGTCACCACTGTGTGTGTGTGTGTACACGATTAACTAAGCTGTTTTTGTTTAAAATGGAGAAAAAAAGCCTGATCCATTGATCATCTGGATGTTAACGCTCGTTATTACAGGTTGTGCCTCAAGCCAGATAACATGGCTCTGATATCAGGGAGCACTACCAGCCACCTTAACACTTTTCTCCCGAGTCTTCCCTTTGAATAGCTGCTGCCGGCGTCGAGCCAAAGTGCTTAATGAAAGCGGAAAAACACATTGAATCTACAAACGGGTGAACTGGCAGCAGCTCAATATATTGCATAGGTGAGAAGACGTGCAAAGCTGCTGGCCTATGGCAATTCCTGAACTATAAAGACAGCACTGTCAGGCTGAACAGCCAGACTGTTAAAATACTACTACACACTCCTTTTAGTGTATAATAACTGAGTTAGATCAATGTAAGAACTGGTGGACAGATGGAACCAAGCACAGCAATGACTCTATGAATGATCTTTGAATAGAGCTGAAATAATTAGTGACCCTAAAATATCCATCAGTGTTGCTATGGTGCAGCCGATAACATTCACTAAATCCAGCAGAGTACAGCAGTTCTTTGAGTTGGGGCTGGAAATAGCAGGGGAGCTACCCCAAATCCTTCCAGCACTGTGGATCCACGTGCGGAGCACGATCTTTCCTGCACTTATTTCATCTCCTCCCATTTTGATCTCCCAGCTGTGCAGTCAGTTTCTCTCTCTCTCTCTCTCTCTCTCTCTCGTTGTGTCTCTGATATTGAAAACACCAAACTTCCTGAAAAATATTCTTTCAAGACTCACAGTGTGAACTTTACTGTATAGGACTGCTCAAACCCTCAGAGGGAGGAGCAAAGGCCTCAGAGAGTCTTGTACTGTTGATCTAATCCCTGGGCAACTTCCTGTTGTGGCCACTCCTGACACCATTCTTTGTTCCAGAGAGTGAATGTGGGCGTGTGCATGTGGCACAAAAGACAAAAGCCGGTTATAAAATCTCTCTCATCTCACTAAGATTTTGTCTTTCTTCTCTCCCCTGAAAGAATACAAAGCCCTTGAGAGCTGCAACTGCAAGAAAGAGCAACTGTGCTGCAACAGATCCAAGGATGGAGGGAGAAGACTGATCACAGAAACCGGCCAATCAGAGCAGTTCAAAGGGGAACAGAACCGCACTGGTGATCGGGACTGTCACATGACAACTGGACGATGAAATGAATGACTGACAAAAATGCCCCCGTCTGACCAATCACTGTGTAACAGCAAATGTGGAAACACACGGACGAGATGCATGATTTCCCCGAGGCTTCAGGTGATTGAAGTGAGCAAAATATTAGGTGTGGCACAAAAGCAGGCAAACATTTGTCGTGTTCAGCTCCTTCGTGGCCATCGGTGTTGAAAGATTTAATCATAATTGACCTTATTAAGATCAGATGGTGGCGTGCTAAATTATAAGCCAAAACTAGCACGTTCAACCATTAGCTGGATCCATGTTTGCTAATCAGTACAAGGCAACACACTAAATAGTAGAATTGTGTTCAGTACTTCGTAGCAAACCATGTTTGTGTCAGAAAATTACAAAACAAACCTCCAAAAAAGCTTCAAAAGGCAGCATCACAGCAAACACGGTTAGGAGATAAAACTTAGCACACAGAACTGTTTTGTTCTTCTACAAAACCATAAAAATGTACTTTGATGTAAAGATTTAATATTGGCACTGACTCACTCATGGAGCCAGTCACCAGTGGCCATTACAGGAAGTTAAATCTTCTTTAGCACTACCATAATAAATAGGTAATTGTAACACAGTCTGAACAAAGTACTATTTATAAAAGCTGAAGCCTTAAATATAAAGGGTCGTTCTTGAATAATCTTAAAAACCTTTGGTGCAGGACAACCAAGGATGAAGGTTTCTACTCTGAGTCTTTAATAACCTTTAACCGTTTTCTATAGTTCCAAATTAACAAGTGAAAACTATTTAGGAAAGAATCGTTTTCTTACTGTGGTGCGCTCTGGCGTCAGTTTGTGTTTCAACAAACTATTGTGTGATTGCCATGTGACAGGTTCTGATTTCCAAGCTAAGCTAATCCAATAACCCACTACACACCTCTCTGTGCTGACAAAACTGGGTGGTTGTAAACAAAGTAAACACCAATAAAGATTAAATCAAGGTTCAGCCATTTTTATTTGGGAGCAATTCACCTGGGTGCCAAATACTGCAACATCGGGCAAGAGTATCCATAACTAACAACAAGTCCCTTTTTTAAGGTTTTTGTTAAACAACCCAGCTTCATACTACTAGCACCTAGTTTCATTTATTTATGTGTTTTATTACAGTAGGCAAAAAGGTGGGCTGTGCTCACATTTTTCCACAGCTAACACCACTGGTACTCAACTCACGGTGAATAGCACTGGTATAGAAACTCCAGTTAGAGAGTTTCCTCAAACAAAGGTCCAGACTATCATAAAGGCCAACGTGCATTTCATTTCAGTGCAGTATATTTTGTATCAGTGTCTTTATAGAGTCAACAACTGGTTGTCAAGCACAAACAATAAAGCAGAGTTCAACAGTGGGTGTTTGTAGCTTCTGTTAAACAGAAGCTGCAGGTTCCTGCTTTAACAGAAAAGTATGACTCCAAAGAAAGCTGTGGAAAAGCTTTCTTTCTTTTCAGTAATCACCAGAGTCTGTGTGTGAACACCCACAGAACACAACGAGAACATTACAGCTATTTTTGTAAAAGGTGCGCTCACACTAACAAGTGCTTACAGTTCTTATATCATAGGACAAAACTGAAGACTTCAAATCCTCCCTCCATCCATTCGCTTCCACTTATCCTTTTCAGGGTCACATGGGGCGCTGGAGCCTATCCCAGCTGTATTAGGGCGAGAGGTAAGGTACACCCTGGGCTGGTCGCCAATCTGTCGTGGGGCTAACTCATAGACAGAGACAACCAGTCTTGCTCACATTCACTCCTGCATTCACACCTATGGGCAATTTAGAGTTTCCAATTAACCTTTCCCCACTAACTGCATGTCTTTGGACTGTGGGAGGAAGCTGGAGTACCCGGGGAGAACCCACCCAAACACGGGGAGAACATGAAGACTCCACATAGAAAGACCCTGTTTTTGACTTCTTAATGCATTTCAAGTCCAAGCAGAGCTGGACCAAACACATCTCCACACTTTGTAAGGCCTCTTTGACCAAAACGCAGAGCAACGCCGTGTTGCAGTCCACAATTAACAACCTCAACTCACCCAAGATGACTTGGGCGGAGCTGAACCACAGGGTTTAAGAAAAGCACTCATCGAGAGCTCAGACTAAATGGGAACTGTTGGGAAAGAATTCCAAGGTAATGACATGTTAAATTTATTATCCTGGGAGAACCCGGTAAGGCTCAAAGGTGAAACTGCTCTACAGAAGGCTCCAAGTCAACACAAACATGCCTTCTTTGTATACACACTTTGTGTACTACATTTCATATTTATCATTGTAAAGTCTTCACTGCTGTTTTACCAAAAAAAAAATGCTTTGAATAAACTTGTGTCCAAACTTTGGACTGTAAATGCACCAGTCAATCAGTCAGGATTTAAGATTAGCAGATTTATCAGTGTTACTGTACAAGCTGGTAAATAAGCAACAACAGCTGCAGTACAAAATGCCAAACTAGGATTGATGAAGTTTAGAAAAATGTTTCCACACAGATTTTTACTTGCGCTGCTGCCCAGGTATGATAATGGCTGCCAAAGTTTATTTGGCAGCCCCTTTTTCCCTTTATCCTTCCAAGAGAACGAAGCCATCTGCAGTATGTTAGTGTTTCCCTTCAACAGGTTTGTATGAGAAAGTTAAGCTGGAGGTTTATATGGTTTCTTATATGAGGGATTAACATTCTGCGTATTAGTCGTCTGACCGTGTCATGTTACACTCCTTTCTCTGAATACAAAAACAGCTTACATGTGAGTGCTGCTCCATTACAGCAAGGAACATAATCACATTTATTCTGGTCTATATTCAATTCAGTTGTTTTAAATAATTACTTATTAACATTATTTTTATAAACATCACAGAGTAAAAATTAATAAATCGGCCCGAGTTTTGCCTTAATCGTGTGTCGTGCATGGTGAAGTATACGTGGGATAACGAGACGCGATTAACACCTCACGACCAGCAATCGTATGGTTGCAAGAAAATCAAACCTGTTTGAAATCCTGTCGCCTGTCGTGAGGGTGTCAACGCAACCTCTCACACTGCGCACGCGCAAACACAAGAATGAAAGTGAAAAGACGGAGCAGCACTGCAGCGTGTGATCTGGACACAAGCGATGGAGGCACAACTTGTATAACTTTGGAAAGCTCATCCGAGCCTTTTCGATGTGGCCTCACAAAATGATCACGACCACAACAACCGTGAAAATAGTTGGATGGACACTGCTGCTCAATCACAGCTGCCTGGTCAATGTTTTTGTTAGCAATTTAGCAAAGCTGATGGTGGTGGTGTGTCTGTGTGAGTGAAAGACAGAGAGGAAGATTTTGGATAAGCTTCATGTTATAGACGCACAGTTTGAGCACTCAGGTCACATCAGAGCATCGGGTCGTATAGTGCGAGACTGCATCGTGACCTACCAACTTCTAACCCCTGCGATTCAATTGTACAGTTTCAGCAGGAGCTGAATAACGCCACTGAAAAAAAACAAAACAAAAGATCGCAGAGTGTATGCCCAGCTTTAGGAGGTGATTTGGAAAGATCTTGGTGGTTCTTGTTGATCAAAGTTCTTGTTTTTTAGCGATTCCAGCTGAAGTAAACCACTGACAACTTTTGGGGTTGAGAAAAAGCACGCTGCTGTAAAGAAATGGAAGCATTTCATTTATTGACAATAAAATATACAAAGAGCTTTGCAGTTAAAACGAACTCCAAAGAATGATTGCATAGGTGAAATTGGACTTTTTCAGCCAGCTGTATCTGCATGTACGTTTAGACTGAGGACAACGGAAACATTCACGGTTTCTAAATAAAAGCCCACAAATGCTTCTAGAGGTCCCAGAAAGAGTACACTAAGAATCAGAGCTGCTAATGACTAACTACGGCTGCCAAGGAGGTTGTGTTTTTGGTACGTGTATGTCATTCTGATCAACGTTGTACGGGTGTGGAGTGGGTCACGGTAACAATTTGCCACATCCACCAAGCTCTTCATGATCGACTTATTTATTGATCAAATATCGACAAAAAGTCTTAGAACTTGGAAACTGTGATTCTTACAAGTGTGGTGTGTATCGTAAACATACAGAACGCACTGTATAAAGATCTAAAATATGTCGCCTTAGACCTCTCACCTCTCCTTCCAGGTGAATACACTGACCTGAAGGTTAAAGTGACCATAATGCTATAGGGAGCCATTTAAAACAGCTTCTTTGTGCCGCTGCTTGCACTAAAATGTCGACAGAGAGTTCCCAGAGAAGACAGGCTAGTTTACCCAGGTTGAATTACAATTGCAGAGGGCAAAACTGGCTCAAGTTGTCACTTTTTCTTGACATTTTCTTGCCTGAAACACATCAGCCACCCAAATACTACTTGCAGTGAAATTCTAAATGTCCATCTGATTCTAAAAGCACTTAAACAATAGTTCTGTGGTCCATGTTGACACTTAACCCCACCCCTCCAACGCACACGCTCGTCTACATCTGTGTGATGCGAGCGTGCCGAGGGACCTCTGAGGACTGGGGCAACGGCTGCCTCCACACATTATGTAACCAAGCTCAGACAAACACACTCAGCAACCCTCACG
Source organism: Pundamilia nyererei (assembly GCF_000239375.1). Classification (NCBI taxonomy): domain Eukaryota; kingdom Metazoa; phylum Chordata; class Actinopteri; order Cichliformes; family Cichlidae; genus Pundamilia; species Pundamilia nyererei. Next base: position 292,460 of record NW_005187696.1, on the reverse strand, counting down.
CTGAGCCTGGATCAGTGGGTGAAGGGTTGACGGGCAGTGGAGGGGATGCCACTTTCTCCTCACCCTGCCTGCACCCCATTCTTGCTACACATTAACCCTGAACCTCAGAAAAGGACGCAGGCCTTGCATTAGAGGAGGGAGAATGAGGATGTCAAAAAGAGGCCACCTGCAGCTGCTGGCAGGGATTAAAGCTTTGTATGTGTACGCATGCTTAAACTTACATGGCCTTTCTTTGCCTTGTAATTCCTTCCATCCACTCGTTCATTGTAATTCCCTTACAAGGACTAAGAACAGCAATATTCCTTAAAGAAAAAAAACAACTCTTTATAAAATGAAATCCTCTGAGTTGCCTTGTACACAGAAAATATATATGAAAGGCACCCTTGAAATGATTTATTAAGCTGTGGCACTGAGGTTCAGCTAGAGCTGAGGGGAAACTCTTAAAGCTGAATACATTTTCAAACGGCTGCTGAAAACTAATAAAAAACATCAGCTACCAAACTCATAACTTAAGGAACTCAAGAGTGCTTCCTATGTAATTGTATGTAGGTCTGGATTTTGCACTCTGGGGAAATACTAAAGGGGGGGTCCACATTAATTTGTTTCATACGCAGCTGTGGCTCTGACAGTGTTTTATTTAAAATGATAAATGAATAAAGATGTGTGGAAAATGTCTCTTTGCTTCCATTTATTCATCACTACACACTGAAGGAGTGTTCTGTGCAGACTCTCGATGCTGGACGAAATCTTACAAGTAAGGAAACATTCTTTGCCAGAACCCTGAAGCCAGTTTATTGGCTGCTGTTGCTCAGAGTTTTGTTTTTTTTTCCCCTATAGTCCTTCAGTCCTTCATCACTGTCTTTGTACAAGCTCCCATTCAGCCCTACAAATTTATGAAAATGGACGCAGACACAGAAGTATCTGCTGTCACACACATGAAGTTGAGAGACATCCTATTCTTAATCCACAGGGTTTAATATGATGTCAGCCCACCCTTTGCAGCTATAACAGCTTTGATTTTCCACAAGGTTAGGAGTGTTTTGTGGAATTCATAACCATTGTTCCAGAGGTGCATTTGTAAGGGGATGACGAGAAGGCCTGGCTCACAGTCTCCACTCTAATATATCAAAGGTGTTCATTCAGGTTGAGGTCAGGAGTAGGGATGGCACCGGTTCTGACATAAATGGTAGTAACCAGACCAAAAAGCAGCGCACATTTCGGTGCTTTTTTTTCCTGAGCTGTGATACACTTCTAGCCAATCATTTTACGTTTCCGAGGATAGTAGGCGGAGCCAGGTACGTACGTTCTTTTAGAGCAGAGCTACAGATTAAAATGTCCAAGGCGAAGCGGTCAAAAGTCTGGCTGTACTTCACAGCAAAAGATGCAAACTCAGCAGCAACAAGTGCTTTAAGCTGATACTGTGATGCTGTCAAAGGAGGTAACACCTCAAATCCCATGAAACACCTGGCGACGCATATCGGTTTTTTTTTAAAAGCCGAGAAATGCGCCGTATTTGATAGCTTGCTGCGAGACCTCACATCGAGCACATCTACTGCGGGTGGGTTGCCAGTTATCGGACCCGGAGTTAGCAACATCCCCCAAAAACCCGAAGAGTCCTGGCCCTTAGCCATGCCAGTGTAGCAGAAATGATGAGGATGATGATGCAGCAGCAGCCGTTCTTCTCTGCGTGAGTAGCTTCATGTTGTTTGTGTGTAATTTACATTGAGTAGGCTAACCACGTTATTACATTAATGCATGTAAGGTGAACTAGCAAACATCATCATAGGATAAAACCTGAACGATACCCATCCCTAGTCAGGAGTCTGTGCAGGCCAGTCAAGTTCTCCTACACCAAACTCACTCATCCATCTTTATGGGCCATCCCCAAACTGTTCCCACTAAGTTGGGGGGATGAAATGAAGCATTAAGAGTTACTTTCACTGGAACAAAGGGACCAAAAAACAACCCCACACCATAATTCCCCCTCTACCAAACTTTACACTTGGCCTAGTGCAGTCACACAAGTATTGTTCTCATGGCAACCGCCAAACCCAGACTGCCAGATGGAGAAGTGTCATATGTTATTCCAGAGAACACGTCTCCACTGCTCTAGAGTCCAGTGGTGGTGTGCTTTACACCACTGCAGCTGACGCTTTGCGTTGTGCTTGGTGATGTAAGGCTTTGATGCAGCTGCTCAGCCGTGGAAACCCATTCCACGAAGCTCTCTAAACACTGTTCTTGACCTAATCTGAAGGCCACATGAACTTTGGAGGTCTGTAGCGACTGACTGTCACTGAGTGCACCGACCGGACATGGTGCACAGTTAGCATCCGATCATAGTACCACACTGGATTTCACTGAGCTCCTTAGAGCGGCACATTCCTTCATAAATGCCTAGGTGCTTGATTTTATACACCTGTGGTCGAGGAACTGGAACACATGACTTCAATGATTTGGATGGGCGAGTTGATTAAATATACTGTAATATGATTTTAATGATGATATTATGGTAGAGGAATATCATCTTAATTCTTCCACTATAACAACCTCAGATGCTTCTAAGACATACACATTTGGATTATGTTAAGGCTTTAAGTCAGAGGTGGCTGCTGTGATTGACAGTTGTGCCAAAACAGGCAGCTGTAGCCAGGAGCTTCTGCTAGGCACTGAATAGTCAGTGAAGCAGGTAACTTTACAAAGTTATGAATCACTGAGTAGCTCAAGGTGGATGTTAAATTACAGATAGAAGAATAATACTGTGCAAATGTGTAAACCACAGTGAAGTAGTTTATACATTTGCGAAACAAGTAAAAGATCCAGGAGGAGACAAATCCCCAGAACGGCATCTGGCTAAAAAAGAAGAAGAAAAAAAAGACCTCACACATGTGGAGCTACCTGCTGTGCAAGCCCCTTATGAATCAGCAAGCAGCCAAAAATCAGCTTTTACTGAATTTTTCAAAGATTAGGATTACAATTTATTAAAAAACTAGAGCCATGTATCTGTATATGCCCTAGTTAGTTGTAGCACTCAAACCAGGGGTATCAAACATACCATTGCAGCCCACCATAAAAGCTTTGGAAAATGTAAAGGAGTGCATAGATTTTACACTTAACAGCATAAGTATGACAGCCCCCCCCCCCCCCCCCTAAAAAAGTAATTAAGTAATGGATAAACAACAAAATAACAAATAAGTTCCTGTTTTCCATCATCTGCTATAGAATTAACTGTTTTCTTTTAATAGTGAGTCCACAGTTTGTTTGTTTGGAAGAAAAGGGCATTTTCTTTAATTTTATGAAACCTTCCTATTTTCAGCTGTGAGTACTCCAGTTTCATCATGCAGGCTGTAAGTGGCAAACGATAGAAAAGGAGTTTGACATCCCTGACTTAAACCAAGGTGTCTGGAACTACAAGTCTGGACAGAAAATGAATGACTGAGCGCCCCTTGACTGGTCCACATGCTTAGCAAACACTCAGTCATATGAATAGGAATGGCAATAAGAATTGTGAGGCCGTACATTAACGACACACCCACCCACACCCTTACTGCAGAGAAGTACAACAGACTGGTGCTAATACCTATATGTGCAGCCCAGTGCATAATGGCATAAACTCATATACTAGGCCTCTCCCTATAGAAGCAGCTATTGGCTGGGAGCCACATTTCATACATGACACCGCCCTATGACACAGGTATGACTCTGAATCCTCCAGCAGCTTTTCAGGCAAACTTTGGCACGCAAGCGCCCACGGACAGACCGACCTATGGGCACATGTCACAGCAAAGGAGCGAGCAGTGACGGTGGAGATTACACTACAGACACACACAGACACTACATAGTTGTCACATCTTCCCTCGTTCACCTCTGACTGCAGGATGTAGAGTAACTCATTTCACACAGTGCGGTGGCAGTAAGAGGAAGCCGGTGTAGGTGAACCTGGGGACGTCACAGAGCTGCAGTGCACCGGCCACACGACGACGGCGTTTCCCTGTAGCTGGAGTACAGCAGGCCGGCGCAGCGCCGGGGTTGACGTGAGGACAGCGCTCACCTTGCACCGGCGTCCCCGAGCAGAAGCTTTCAGCCTGTTTTCGCTGAAAGTGTCAAACTGTCTCACTCAGCAGCACTCCACCGCTCAAATAAAAGCGCCTCCCGGTAGCGTCCACGTAAAACCGCTGAACGAGGAGCGGCAGTTATCTCGTGAAGAAACAAGCTCAACAAACACGTTAAAAAAATCAAATAAAAGCTGCTTTACCGACTCGAGCCGGCGTCAGCTAATGCCTCTCCCTCCGGTGTTAGCCTCCTCTACCGGTCCGCTTTCAGGTGCCTGGAGACGGGAGAGCAACGTCCGCTAGCCGGTACTGTCAAAGTCATGGCCACGGTGTGCACAGGGAACCCCACGGCGTTTACTAGTTCTCTATGCTCGGTCCTCCCCCATGCCTGTACAGTACGGGTGAACGCGGGTCAGCAGCCTACGAGGGTGGCTCTACACGGAGGGTCTGCAGCACCCTCTAGCGGACGGATGTGAACATCCAGCGCGGAGGGTTATATAATGCACAAAACCTGAATTACAATAATACTGTTTTGTTTTTTACTTCATTAACACTAAATAAAGTATAAACGTCCGATAATATCAATATTTCTGTTTTGTTAAAATCAGCCCTTGTTCTCAATGGAGGCACAGTCATACTGAGAGGAAGAACATATATCAAAACTTACAAAAAGCTTGAAAACCAACACCAACTTACCAGATCCACTCCCTGTAAAGCTGAATGATGAAGGTATTTCTTTTAATTTGACACTTATTTCAATTTTTAAAAAATCAAGAAGATCATCTGCACTGCAAACGGAAAGACAAAAAATGTTTGCATCGCTGTCACAGTTTCTGTTTCTTTCTCCAACCTGACAGCGCATGCTGCCTTTCTCCTCCCCTTTAGGGTGGAGTTGTATACTTTCCCGCTCCTCAGTCGTAGCACCTGTTTGCCATCAAGTTTATCCACTTCAGTGCAAACAGACCAGCTGCTAGTGTTGCACCATTGAGCTACATACTGAGCCGAGAGGATAGAAACCAAGGCTACGTTCACACTGCAGGTCTTAATGCTCAGTTCCGATTTTTTTTGTCTGCTTGTTCACACTACAAATAAAATGTGACAGCAAACGCGCTGAATCAAAGCGACCGCATGCGCAAAAGAAGACGTCACGCACAACGCGCTCTGTTTAGACCCAGATCAAACAGTATTGTTTGACTGATGGCCTTACTATAAAGACTTGTTTCGGACTTTAAGTTTACCAATTTTACTTTAAGTTATAAAGTTATTTTGTTATTTACATATGGCCTAATGATGATCCTTATTGCTGTTTTAGAGAGGAGCAGGGCTTCAAAGGGAATGTTCACGTTTTCTTCAACGTTGTCTTCCCAACATCTACACAGGATGGCCAGGAAGCGTTCGCGATGTCTTCTCGGGCGCTGATAATTGGCGTCTGTCTTGTGTCAGTGACGTAAAAGATGGTTTTAATGCGACATGACCATCAAACAGCAGTCGCTTTCTAAAACATCAGATATGTATCGGATTCAGTACCACATACTTTCGTTCACACTGTCATAGCATGATCGGATATGGGTCGCATAGGGTCAAAAAAGTCTGATTTGATGCGCTTTCGCCTGGTAGCCTAAGTATTGATATTTGGATCGTTCTGTCCACGTCTACACCTGCTAGTGGTAATCAGAAATAATTGTCCGTGTCCCTGTGTTACTTACCTTCATGCTTAGTTTTGTGTGTAAATGTAAAGGCTGTGAAACTTGACACCAGTCTCTGTTGGTTTTGCGTTTGGGTCCACCTTTGCTGACTGGCCTCACAGCCTTGACAGTGACTGCTGACATATTCAACTAAGAAGTGCATCTGCTGCATCAGACTAGCTCAGTTTTGAATTACTGCTTGGCCTTGAAAATTCAGTTTTTTGTAGGTTTAGCGTAAAACAAAATTGTTTTACAGCAATGCAAAATAAAAAGCTTTAAAATGAATTTCCTTTTAAACAATCCACACACTTGCTTACCTTATAAAAAGGTTTGATATTAATATACATTGTTACTATTCATTCCTACAGGCAAAGGGCTGGCATTTTTAAAGCACTTTCAGTTTTGGGTTTAATTTTGTTGGTTTTTTGGCCTACTTGAGGTTTGACTTATTTCACATCTGTACATAGAGCCGACTTCTAATCATGGAGACCTCAGGAACCCTTTTCATATGAAGTAACATTGCTAAGACACAAGGCAACTTGGCAAAATATACATTTCTCATTCAACTTAAAGGAAGCAGTAAAACCTTCTTAATATAAGCAAGAAAAATATTTCCTGTTCTGCCCAAACACAGATTGCTAGACATGGTGCATGGACCTTAAAAAGGTGAACTTAGTTATCTGCAGGTAGTGGTGGCTGTAGCTCAGATGGTAGAGCAGGTCACCTACTAACCGGAAGTTTGGTGGTTTGATCCCAGTCTGCATGCCAAGTATAGTGACCCCATGTTGCTCTCTGATGCATCCATCGGTGTGTGAATGTTAGACAAGAAGTGCGTAGAAAAAAAAGAAGTCCATGGGTAAAGGTGCAAGTTGTGTAAAGGGCTTTGAGTGCTCAGAGTAGAAAAATGCTATTTAAGAACCAGTCCATTTAATAATTAGCCTTGGATGATACAAATCTGTAGATTGTATCAATATTGACAGTAACAGACTTTTGCTGTTGTTTTATTTTAGACTTTTAGAGAGTGTACCAGAGTGCTGAAGACCGAAGAGGACCAAGGATTTATCTGACATGAACTTCCTTCCCTTGTGTCTCGGCCAGTAGCTTAAAGAAATATGCTAATCTGACTGCACCCTATTTAAACTGAATGAGTACCAAATATAACACCAACTGTAACAGCAGGTCACATTTTTAAATACACACATATAAGAAAATTATTGATACATTTAGTTACAATTCATTAGTTTGGAGACTCTTCAGTGCAAATCAGTGGGGAGGAACTCTCACTGACAGGTGTGAGAACACAGGCCACTGTAGCTGTTCACTGCTGGGCTTGGCCTCTGCTAAGCCCAGCAGTGAGTTACTGAACTGGGCTGTTGGTACCTTGTGGAGCATGTTAACTGAATTATCCATGATGGATCAGAAATCAGAAATCAGAAATCAGAAAGGGTTTATTGCCAGATGTTGAGCAGGTTTACAACATTAGGAAATTGCTGCGGTGCTTCAGTGCAACATACTGTCATAAAAATATAAAAATAAGAATAAGAATTAAAGTGCTAA
>NW_005187696.1:281181-282959 GCF_000239375.1 Pundamilia nyererei | reverse complement strand
GATTGGCTTTGTTAAAGTCCCCAAGAGCAATGATGAGAGAGTCCGGGAATGTCCGCTCCATGTGCAGTATCTGCTCCGCGAGTGCGCACTGAGCTGCCTGCGCATCTGCGTCTGGCGGGATGTAAACAGCGGCCAGGATGAATGAAGCAAACTCCCGCGGATAACATTTCCACTACCTCACAAGTGTCCAGTTGTCAGCCAGTCACAGAACCAGCCATCCTAATCAGTTTAATCAGTCTATTGGTGTTACCAGCTCTGATGCTGCTTCCCCTACAGACCACAGCAAAGTATACTTCCATCAGTCTGTCGCACTCACCACGTGTCTTTGTTTCTGCGTCTGTAAAGTTTATAGATACTAGCCGAGCAAGCTACTGTTAGCTAATAACCTAGCATTTCACTCGTTGGAGTAAAAGTGGTTCTGGCTTAAATAACAAACAAAGCATACTAGCAAAAAGGTGTGACGTCCTGGAGAAACTAATACATAATGCAACAGTGGCTTTGTCCATCTTTTATATACAGTCTGTGTTTTCACATATATTACAAGATTGAAAGACGCAGTCTGTGACAGTGTAGCTGAGGACTCTTTCTTACTCAGCTTGCACATTTTAGTTTATTTCATATTCCAAGTTCTATTATATTAAGTATGTTTTCACTTCCCATTGATTTAGCTAAAGTTTTGTTTGTTTTTTGACACTTTGGCTTAGCAAATGTCTAACAATTCCTAAAATTTATAGTGCTCAGCTAAATAATTTGGAATTGTTGTAAAGATGTTTCTTTTGTTTGTTTTACAGATATTATAATGCTTTCATAACATCATTGGTCTTTACAGGAAGCCAATTAGTTGAATGAGTTAGTAACTAATCACTGATGTCTGCTAATCCTGTCGTTGACATTTAAGCCAGAATATTCTAAACTACGGAATCTTTAGTGTCCAATTATATGTGAACACAGAAGGGTAGCGCTGTCTCATACGCAGTCATTTCAATAAAAATATAAACATTTTATAGTAATTTTCATGTAATATTCACTTTGTTAATTCAAAATGCATCTACAGGATCTCAGAGCCTTTTGTTCTGGACGGCACATAGAAAAGAAATGACACCATTTCCTGTGCATATGTGCTCTTTTTTTATTGCAATATCTGCATGTTGACATATATTTACACTCACACACGCACATACGCTCACGATGCCAATGGTCAAACAGAACAAGAACTTTTTACTTTGAAGCACTGAACATATGACATGAGAAAACAAACGTAGCAAATTAACCAGCAGCTTTCTACACTTCACATGCACAGACTGAAACGCACACGCACAATCCCATTCGACACTCCACGCACACACTCACACGCGCACGAGTTCCCACAAAGGACCACCAAGAGACGTAGTCATGGTTTGGATGTTCAGAGTGCAGGATATATTTATAGATTTGTTTTTAACACTGATGATGCCAAAACTATAAGAGCTAAACTGAACTGTACTGTACACAACACAGACAGGCCGGCCATCAATCCAACATTTACTTTCACTATTACACTAATCTGGTAAAGTCAACATCTCCATAGCAACAGGGAAGAAGAGTGATACTGATACATTTTGAAGTAGTCTTAAGTTCATGATAATCTTCGTTATATCTATGTATACTATTTACAGAACATAAACATACTTTATATTTAAAGGGATTACATTTACACATGGAACATCATCTTTTTTTAACTACTATTAAATATTCACTAAAAGCCTCTTTGTGATCACATCTTGATATTCAAAAGGCTT
>NW_005187696.1:268552-273690 GCF_000239375.1 Pundamilia nyererei | reverse complement strand
TGTGAAGAGTGGGAGAAGAGGGTTGCATTGACAATCCAACACAATGGGCAGCACATTGAACACATTTTATAAGTGGTCAGAAACTTGTAACGAACTCATGAATAAGAATAAAGTTACGTTGAAACCAAGCACACCATTGTTTTTCTTGTGACATTACCAATAAGTTTGATGTGTCACATGGTCCTCTTCCTATTGAAAAAACAAACGTTGTATCCAAGATGGCCGACTTCTAAATGGCCACCATGGTCACCGCCCATCTTGAGGAGTTTGCCCCCTCACATAATATCAGCAACTATTCCCATGTTATTACAGTGTATCCATATAAATGGCCCACCCTGTATAAAAACTAAAACATGCAAACAAACTTAAACTCTGAATCAAAGATTAATAAGCATGAACTAAGGCACCATGGGATAGTGAAATAAAATAAAGGGGTAGTAAAACTTCATGCATGACATTTAGAATGTCATGTTAGGCTGATGAGATAATGTTTATATATGTGGATAAAAAAAATGACGTGCTGATGATATAATGAATGAAAAATCGGGAACATTTTAAGTTAAACTATTTAATTAACAATAATTCCTTTTCTTTTACAAATTACAACCTTTAATCCATTATAAATAATAATCACTGGGAGCTCTCTTCTATATCTTTCAATATATTTTTTATGTTATGTCTATATGCTTTTTTTGGTTTTACAACAACCTTAATATAGCCAATTTTAGCTAAAATAAACTATACATGCTAATGTGAATGTTGTAATATTTGGCCATTAATTACCATTTCTATGTAAAAATGCTAATACCTTATTAGCAAGCTACAGCTTCATATTCTAGTTTCATCGCTTTGTTGTTCACCTTACCAGTACACAGCGAGAGCGACCAACAGCTTATATTCGGATTTGGTCACCTTCATTCAACCTGGTGATTGCAGAATAAAGCCATTAGTGTTAGTAAGTGTTGAAAACGGAGTAGCTGATTGTTAGCCGTTTTGTGCTACTGGCACAATAGGAGCATCTACTATATCTGTTATATCTGGGAATACAAGATTGAACCTTTTAACACAAATTGTGTTCTTGGCTATTGTAAATTAGATGTGTTAAGTGTACTCTTTCAGTGATGCTACCAACATCCTGATACTCTATTTTAAAAAAGGGGTAAACATATGAAAGGAAAGGAGATAATGATAAAAATAAGAAGGTTTAGGCTGATGAGAGATGATGGTAGGTAATGAAAGTTAATGAAATTGTTGCAGAGCAGTTGTACTCACGCCCCCTCGTCTCTAAGCAGAGACAAGAATTTGGTCACTCTGTAATCTGGATCCATCTAGAGACAACAAAATAAAGACGGAGAGGAACTGAAGAGTGGTAGAAATAGAAGGAAAAGGTTCACACTGAATCATACAGTCACATCTCATATTTCCTAACGACATTAGGCAGTGACACTAGGATGCTCCATTACATCCCTAGAACTCTTTCTAAGGCTCTAGTCACTATGCTAGTCAATTCTAGCTTGATTGTATTTGTAATAACCTGATAAATACTGAACAGTTAAAATAGTTTTGGGCCACAAATTGTCTCCAGCAATGTCATCTTTTGGAAAATATAGCAAACAACACAATTTAGATGGGTACACAAGCCCTCTCAAGGTCTAGTAAATGGACCAGTTAGAATTTCTATTGCTAGTTCCCAAACTACTGCCTATCACCAAGCAAACTTTAAACCATCAGTCAACTCGTCTGTCACACTACAGCTCACACACAAAACTTTTTCAATATGTCGCCTTGCTTCTCTACCTGCATTGACATCTCGATGAGCACGAGGAGTTTCTTAATGCCTATCCAGACCCGCTTTCCTTTGAGTTGATGTGCGATGCTGGCCCGCTCTTTGTCTGTGAAGCTTCCCAGTAGCTGCAAAGACAATAAAGCCAATTCAAGCAGCACTTAAAGTCTCTGGTATAAGTTATGGAAAAACATGCTTTTATTTCAGCTTTAGCAGCTAGGCTTTTATTTTCAGTTAAATAGGTTTTTCACCACAAGATTTCTTGTTTTTGTATGCGCATGCATTTATCCTTTTGGGAATGGGGTGGTTATGTATAATTCAGCACCTTCACCTCTGAGTGCTAGTTTAAGTGCACAATTATGATTATTTTTATCTTTAAGCAATAAAACATGCATGCTGACCTATTCTAAAATGAACGTGATTTTTTTCTGTTGTCTGTACTGTATGTTGTGGCCATTTGTGCGTCTGAAACGATGGGGCCATCTTACCTCTAAGGCATCGATTAGCTGGTCCCCAGTAGAGATGTTGGGGATATGGATGGTGGTGCTAAAAGCATCTAACATCTCCATCTCCTGTAGGACGTCCTTCCTGCTGGTGGTGCCGATGATGAGCAGCTTCCGGCCCTGCAGGAGGTTTAAATTACTTGTTTCTGTGGGTTGTTGATTACAACATAAATTACAGCAAATTATCCAGTTATTTTCTGTGCTTATGAATTATTAATTTCTTCATTAAAGGTCTTACAAGCCCTGTGTGGACTTTATTTTTACAAAAGGTTTTTCTTGTTATTAGTAAATTTACTACCATATCTCATGTCACAAAACTTTTCAGAAAAACAAACACAGTTATGTCCATCATTACCTACAGAGAGCAGGGCGATATGACCAAAAATATTTATCACAATATATACTGTATTTGAAAATTTGCGATAACGATATAACTGACGATATAATTGATGCGAGACAAAATTCAAATCCACAACTTTACTAGCGCAAAAAAACATCCATTTATTTTCACTTAAACAAGCAGCTGTTTTTTAAGCATTAAAGCTATATAACAATTTAACAGTGCAAATGCAAATTCCTTGCTGAAAGTTTAACCAAAAGGCATTTCCAGTAGAAATGGGCTGACATATCCTGAGCATAACCATGTATAATATCTACTGAAGTTAAAAAGAGGTGCTTTGCTACATTAAACTGCAGTGTGCCAAATAAAAAAGTCAAATACGTATTTCTCGGACCATAAGGTGCACGGGATTATAAGGCACATTAAGCGAAACAAAGCAGTCAGATAAATCAAACTTTATTCAACTCATTCTTCTTGCTTCCTCCACTTCCGTACCATTAATTCATTAATGCTGTATTCTATCACAGCTGCTCTATTCCTTCAGTAACTCTACAAACGTCACTGCTGTTTAGTTTCCTGTCTTCATTTATGTTGGAAATGATAGCAGAGCTGTACGTTTGAATTTTTTCAGAAATCTCTTAGTCAGAACATGCTATATCATGTTTAGGTAACTAGCAAAACTAGCGCGCTAAGTTCCGCTAGCTTCCTGCTAACTTCTAACTCCGTTAAATGTAATAAATTCTGTTTTCATGGATGCCTGGCTGTTAAACTTCATAGTCGCACCTGGTAAAGCAGCAATGCTGATCGTTTTATTAAAGATGAAAGAATTTAGATAGTTTTTAACTCTCAGTGATGCTGTGTGTTCGTTTGACTTTGGGGCCTGAAGTGAACGGAGTTTAGGACCCAGATTACTCCCAGATTTACGAGCACCTTAGTTCGACAAATACGGCAATAACGACGGCCGCTTGCATGTTCTACAAAAAATGTGCTTTGTTTTGTATCTGACAAACACCAAACCAGTTCCACATCACTGATCTTGCACCATTTTTACAAACCAAATTCTGGTTCATCCGTTTCACTCAACAATCGGCGCGTTTTACTCATATTCTATATTCTATATTTATCTGTTCTTTGCTAAGCTGTAACCTAGCTTAGTTTAGCACAAAGCCTATTAATGGGGGAAATTAGCTAGCACTTCTATTGAAAACTAATCAAATCCACATGCCAGTACTTCTCTTGCTAACTGGCAAACAATGAATTTTAGAAGGATAAGTGGCATAAAGTGGTGTAACCTACCTACTGGACAGCGACGGACTTATTTTTACTGCCCGTTTTTGAGTATTTATGCTAAACTAAGAAAATTAGCTAGCTAGCTGAAGATACAGATGAACTTTTCTACCTGTATGCACGAAACTAACTAATTTCGCTGACATTTGCTTTATATTTTTCTTATTATCACCAGAATATCATAGAAAGACCAGAACTACGTATAAGGAAACATACATGTTGGTGCCACAAAGACTATAGACAATAGAGATAATGTCACTCCATTCTTTATAAAACTAGAGATATCATTATTGTAATATTGCAATAAATAAATATTGCGACATTTGATTCACAGCTTATTTCTTTGCTAGAACAAGTGGACAAGAATCACAAGTAAGTGTAGTTTTGTTTGTTCTATTATTTTCAAACTAATAATAGTAATAATGCACATTTGGTGCTTTAGTGAAATAGTTTGGGGGGTTTTCTGGGGGGTTTTGGCTTGCATCTCCTTACACTAAAGCTGCTGAAAAAAAGTGGGCTTGTTGAAATCTCAGGGGGTTTTAAGTTATCCACAGAAGGATACGGTAGCTAATCCATCACAGAGCTAAAGCATATAGACATACATATAGAACATATATTTGTTCACAACATTAAAGTGTGTATACAGTTTTCAGATGAACTCTGACCTTGGGTGGAGCTTTCTTGAGTAGCACCAGCAGAGCTTGAAGGACCAGATTTGAGAAACGTGGACCGATGGGCACATAGTCCAGCAAACGCTCAATGTCATCCACCACAACACAGCTCAGCTGAGACTTATAAGCATCATCAAAGACCTGAAACAAAGAGAGGAAGAGTGAAGACAGAAAGGCATTAATGCATGAGAAACGACAAGAAAACCTACAATTTTAAATGTAAACATCTGATTATTTAATGAACTGGTGTAAAGTCAAAAAGACACTGCTGCATTTACCTTTTTGATTGCCTGGCACTTGGAGATCTCTGAGTGTCCAATCATCTTGTCTGGAGAGCAAATCTTAATGAAGGGGAACTGTGAGTCCTCTGCAATCTTAGCTGCCAGGGCTGTCTTTCCACTGTGGGGTGGGCCTGTTGGAATGCAAAGGGGAAGGTACAGTTTGCTGCTGATGGATGGACATTTTTCTATTAATACTCCTCACAGGTAGGGATGGGTACCGGTGTCCGGTGCCATGATGGCACCGGTTCTGACATAAACGGTAGTAACCAGACC